>NC_060223.1:8433039-8734504 GCF_907164935.1 Osmia bicornis bicornis
ATCTGGATAATAATCAACTAAATAGAAAATGTAATATCCATTAGTAGCTATTTTAAAGGGGTTCTGTTTTATATTTCATTATAAATTAACGTTTCAATTCTTGATTAAAATCCTTCTTAAGGTAATTAAAATAAAAACATTTTATTTATCAAAATTTCGCTTCCCATTTAAAATATCATTTTAAGATAATTTGTTTTCCCTCTATATTTTACCCAACTCCGTTCGTAATCCGCGAATAATTCTTTTGTTATCTTCTCATCCGGTTGACGAATGAGCGCCACTGAGCATGACTGACAACGAGCATAAATAATAAACCGATCGTAACGTTTCGCGTGTGTACACGAATAAAATGTACTCGAACGAGGCATCGACAAGCAGTGTTGAATAATACATGGCGTTGTCGCTATATTCCACGATGCGACGACGAAATATTTGGCTGGGTCGGTACCCGATGGTAATTGGAGTGTGTGAGGGTAAATAATGAAGGCAGAAACGCTTCACGAAAATCCATGCACACCGGGCCAAGTGGACTACTACTGTGAACGGGTAATGGTAGCGGGGAATAGTTAAAAAGAAGTAGGGATAGGAGAAAGAGGAGAAAGAAAAAAAAAAAATATGTGAGGAGAGTCGGTAGATGCAATTGCGATATCAATGGCGTTGGGGTTTCGCAGACGATGCAGCTGTAGCAGAGAAACGAGATTAACGCTATAAATACCATTGGTGGTCGAGCCAGGCCGGATCGTGTCTTCTTGACCAACGCCGGAAACTTTTGGCCCCGACTGTACTCTTAAAACATTGGAAATAGTTATGGCAGCGGTGCTCATTCCACGGCAGCTATACTTTACGTTTATTGATTCAATTATGTAACGCGGACTCTCCTCGATTGATGCAGAGAGAGCATGTGCCTTCGATTAAGAGAAAATATATATATTTTTTTTATTCATCATTGATCGAATCAAACGCACTTTCTATCCGGTGTGCTATTAATTTAATTTAATTTTTTGTTCCATTTAACAATTTATTCATAAAGAATTTTTTTGTTGCAAATGAAAAATCATTTTTATGAAAATAAATTTGAATTCAATTTCAATTGGAACGTTACACAGGGAAATATTATTATTTCTCGTTATTATGATTATTTGCGAAGGGAATATAAAAAAGAAAAGATGGTTAAGTGGATGGTAGCATGTCTGGAGGAACGGATTATTACAGGCCTGACTTGGCGGACAATTAAACTCGATGCAATCGCAGTAGGAAATAGCCGTGCTATTGAAGTATTAGAGTTAACGAAGTAATTGTGCTTTTTTTTGCGAGCATCCCGCGATGTTTGTGTATCCTGAATCAGAATTGAAGAACCGTGACCATTATTTCCCGTCTGTATTTGAGCATTTAATCGTACCATCTTCCTTTTTCTCGACACAATAGAAAAATGATAATTTTGCATTGCAATTAAGAGAAGAGTGTATTTGAGGAAAGGTAAAAAGGGGGTTAGAATGTAAATCGTAGAACCTTTCCGTAGCTTTACCATCGACGATTCGTTCGATTTCAAATCGACCGTGATAAATAAAGCAAAAGAAGAAGAATTGGACAAGTTCTGGCTGCAAAAGTAGACGGTTCTATGGAGTCAGTCCGAAGCAATAAGATAAAGAGAGACAGGATACGAAAGGTGTTTTTCTTTTTCACTCGGTTCCTATTGGATATTCCGAATTACGATGGCAATCTTTTTCATTGCCGTGAAAGCTCGGGACATCGCATTTGCAATTCGATACGACGCGGTGTTTGAACTCGTATTAACTCACAGCTGCATGAAAAAGGTGAATACACCTTTTTTTGTTCATGAAAATTAAAATGGGGTTGGAAGTTTTACATTTTAGCTAAATTAAGAAATACTGCTGTAAATAAAAATAAAACTCACACTATAACGGTTCGAGTCTAAAGTACAGTTCTAAAATAGCGCTGGATTGAAAATTAAAATCGAATAGATTAGATAAGAATATCTAATAGTAACTTGATACTTATCTGTCTGTACACACGACACCTTGAATACGTATAGAATTTCAATATCGTGGAATTATATACTTTTTCTTAATATTCCAAACAATTCGATTTTGCCGCGCGGGTACTGAGTATGCGCAGTGTGCAGCGCGCGATGCGCTCTTGCATTCGAAATTGCATATAACGGATCGTTTATCCCCTTCTTCGTTTTCCTATGAGATAATAAACTTTTTTTCTTTCTTGAACAAACAACACGATAAATGAAAATCGGTGCTTGTACATTCGTCGTCAAAAATATCGAATTGAGTGAAAATGATATTTTCAACGACCTGATAAAACGTTTGCTGTATTACTTGAAGAAAACGTGAGCTACTTCTTATCTAAGCATAGCTGATTTTAAAGAGGCTCGTTTTTTAAATGTCACCACTCGATTATAAATAGCCGAGGCATAATCGTATCGATAATCCATAATTCTCGAAAGTTGACACGAAATTTGTATTAAAAGCATAAAATTGATACGTTTTATTTTTCAGCAGAACTGCCGCGGGAGAACCGCTTTTAAATGTACCTTGGAAAATTTATTGCTTTACCTTCATTAGTTTCCACGTTATCTGAATTTAAACACGCCGTGTGTCGTTTTTATTCACACTCTTAAACGAGCTCAAGGTTTATCAATCAATATCAACAGTCGGTTAAATATAATTTTTTTAAATATTCTCGAGGAGAGTGGAATGGATTCAATGTAAATAAGATATTCGAAATTCTTTATAGATGACTAAAAATTTGAAACTTATTTTTATTTTTACACAAAATAATATCGTGGAATTTGATTTAAATATTAATTTAATGAATATCAGAAAACGGTCGGTCATAATTTATAACACTTATTAAGAAACAATAGTGTTAGCGATAAATACGTCAGCTAAAAAGAGTACATTGTTACAAATGAGACCCTCTTGGCATGGGATATGAGTCATCTAACGACTTGTTTCACTCGACGAACATCCATAAAACCAAACTGACAGCCTACAAATAAGCATGCTCGACGGTCAGCCTTAAATGTTCTTTGCCGTTTCGCTGACAACGAAACGTTGCCTTATTTTTGCTCCTCGAATACCGCGTGAAACGAACAATAATTACTATTTACCGAGAAACGTTCAGCGAAACGGTTGCTTGGATCGCCTGCCAAGCAACTGTACTTACGTGTGTCTGTAAGAAATACGGAAAACTGGAAGAACGATAATGCTAATGAATGTTATTTATAACTTTCTAAGGATTTCAACCTTATAACAGATATACGGGTTATTAGTAAAATACCAGGAAATGATACTCAAACGAAGTCCAAATTAAATTTATAATTGTAGAAAGTGGTATTCGCGCTGATTTATCAATAATTTAATTTTAATTATTTTTGTTCCAGTTATTGGGCAGTGCTTGCTTCAGCCACGGCCCGTATACGTTTTACAAAGCGGTGAGGATAGGAAACGGTCGCGTCCTACGTTTAGGCAGCTTCTTTCTGACGAAATTGTGGAGCGATGCCGACTTGGTTAGCATCGGGGAACTTCAGCTTTTATGGATGGACAGTCGGGGGCCAAATCAACCTCTGGCATCTTTACGGCTCTACTTCTTGCCGGAGAACACCCCGGATGGTCGAAGGGACACGCACGGAGAGGTGAGTGATACCATCACCTTTATCTTATTCTTATTTTCTTCAATTTCGTCCATCTACTTTACATCGTCTTAGAACAAAAGATATAATTTATTTAGAACGAATTAATTCTTATAAAGAAAGAAAAAAAAAATCGTAGCTTCGATTCGACAAACAACTGGTCTTGATCCTAATTGAAAAACATACAACGCGAATAATTGTAAATTAACCGGTAATCTGCGAATAGCAGAGCGTGTCGTTTCACGAGGAGGAAATGTTCTTTCAACGTTGTAAACCGGTTTACGAGTTTTGTTTTCTATGTTGTTCGACCATTTCATCCGTAAAAATTTCCTCGAACTCGACTACTCCTTTTATTCGTCATTTTTTTTTGTCCCCATACGTTTTTCATTCGATCGATTAGTTAATTTTCTAATAATTAAATGATTAGAAGCGTGCGTTTTAATGTACCGGTTTTCCGCATTAGATACAAAAACAATTTATCGATTGTTGACATTAAAATGAAAAAAAAAAATATATTGAATTAAGAACAAGATCAGTTGCAAAAGATTGCATGAATATTAACGTTCGATGTTTTGTGCGATCGTCAAAAGCTGGATAAACGAGTTTTATGTAATTAAGCGAATTCATGTTATCGTGAAACGTGCATCAATAGAGAAACGGATTAACGTTCATCAGCACGTGGCCTGTACGTGTATTGCGTTTCATAAAACTAACATTTAAACCGGAGAATGCATTATTCATTACGTCATTTCTGCGGACAGTATTAGAACGTAACCTTGTCCGGCTCGTAGATACTTGTATTTCTGCATACAGTTACATAGTATAACAGAGTGTTGTTTTAAACACTTGAAACGATCGTGTTTCCACTGATTTTGCAACATATTTTTAATTGGAATTATTTTTTACAATCTACCACAGATTATCATATTTTGATGTATTTTTCCACTTTAAGGATGATTTCTACTTTTCAACAAATAATTATTATTCCTTTTTTCGAATACGAATGTCAGATTTGATTTCCTGCCACAGTGAAATTTTTTCTGTTCAACCAAAAAGGGGGAAAAAAAATTGTGATCGCTTTTTTCCTGCTATGCTATTCATTTTCTTTTTCGATTTCAACAACAATTTGGCAAACCACGTGAAAGAATCGCACGGGCGGTTTTTCGTTTGATTTTCATTAACAATAGTTGTAAAACCGACTCAACCGAAGGCGATAAAAATAGTGTTCCCATTTGAAGGTATAGATTCCACTTTATTACTAAATATTAACAAAATTTTGTAACTCTCGAGTGAATGATGCAAAATACCGTAGCATATTCCTTCATCAGAAATATCTGTTGCAATTAGCGAAATACCTTGCCAAACTTTACCCAAGTTTTCGAACGACCCTATGAATTTCATTGCTCGTCGTTTGTATAGTTACATCGTTCAAGTAATTGCTAGAACTTGCTAATTAACCAGATAATAATTGATAAAAGTTATATTAAATATTAGTAGAATAATACTGACTAACGATGAGGTTTACTTAAATATAAGTTCTGCAAACGCATTCATGAATTTAAAAAACAAAAAACGTGTTCAATTTCAATGATATTATTCGACTGCACGCTTGCGCTCTCGGTGGAAAAAAGAAAAATTCGATAACCACCGATACCTCGTTTTCACGTTCCTCTATTAGCAACCAGGATATAAATCTATATTTTGTTTTGTGAGTACCACCATGGAATTTCATGCATTTTTCAGCTCCACCATTCCAACTCCTGTTATTTTTTCCTCGTCCCAAGCATTATGCCTTGATTGGTTTATTTGATGAATTTTATTTTATTTTCCTTTAAAGCAAGAATTTTTTCATTCCGTTTTCGATAAATAATTGCACATCCGATTCCTGGATATTCGTCGAATTATTAATTAATATTTTGCTTGGATTCGTTCCACTGTAATTGCTAATTGTTACACGTTCGTGTTATCTCTGCCTCGCGCTAACGTTCATCAAAGATCAACACTGACACCGCAAATATTTATACACATCTTACACGATGATACAACGCAAACATACCATTCAAACTTCGAGTAAAGTTCCCTCGAAATTCCAAATGTTTCTTTTTTTTTCACCTTTTCTTTTTTTAATTATACCAAATGTTGAATTTCGTAATTAACACGTTAACTGCTTCATTAATATTGTAATTTCGAACGGGAATTCTTTATTCGAATAATTCGAGTAGTTGAGCTATTCAAGTCGTACAGCCCTATTAGAGGCCACTAGTCGGATGAAGAAAAGAAGGACTAGTGGAATAATCAAAAGCAGACTGTCGCGAAAGGAAACGGTCGTTAAAGAAGGAGACCATTAGCATGTCGTTAGCATAATACAAGGTGAATTTGATTCGGAGTATACGAATGTGCCCTGGACAATATCGTGCTAGCGGTAATCGTGTTATTATAAGACAGATTAATTCTAGTTTAAACGAGTACCATCGAACCTTTAACCCTTTTGCGGTCTACCGCGAATTCAACGTTTCGTTCCAGCAAAATGATAATTCAATGAATAATTAGGAATGTTATAATATCGTTGAAAAGAAAAAGAAGAAAAATTATTTATTACTCATCAAAATGTCATGCGCTTTATTTTTCATTTCATTATTGTTTCATCAAAAAAGGATGCACAGGAATTTTTAAATCGATTATCCGGTCGTAAAATAGAAGGGAGAAATAGAAAAAAGAATGAGAAGAGTTGAAAAAAGATAGGCGTGCCGTGCGGTATTGTTGAATATAACGTAAATATGAACTGCAAAGAGAAAATAGCAAAGAAGAGCGGGCAAAGTGTTGTTTTGCATGCGTTCCATCGCGATCGAACATACACGTGGCGAATATTTCATTGCACTCTGTCAGAAAACACTTTACGCTCGTTTATTTCCTCCCTGCTGAAGAAAAACGATAGAAAGAAATATAATAATTTGTTCCGGGAACGATAAAATTTATTTGCGCTAGTTTCTTCTGATATTTCGATATTTTCTTACCCTTTTTCGAACATTTCTTTCTGTTTTATTCGTTTGTCAAAGAGAATCTTAACACTCAATTTCCTTGGGAGTGTACCGGTACTTGAATATTAGGTTCACAAGCACTCAACCTGAGTTCTCGAGGTCTGAGTAGCTGAAAAGTGTGCTAGTACCAGAGTATTCAGCTCGACACAAAGTTTTAGAAGAAACAAACACTGGAAAGAAAATTTATTTTAAACGCGAATATTTAATACTAGGACTAAATACCGTGCGTCGCCGACTTTCCGGACGAATTCTTGGTATTTATAGGGGGGACATGGTGTCAGGAATACATTGAGAAAACAATTTTTAAGTCCTAATTTTATCAGTCTGATTTACTAAAGCTAGAAAAAATGATTAAAACTGCAGAAAATACATAAATTGTATTTCTAGTAATTTTGTAACGTTATAAACATAAAAATATTGCTTTCCCGAGGAACACTTCGTATGAAAATGCACGCAATTAACGTTTGCGACGCGAACTAAAGAAAACAAGAGAGAGTAAAAGAAAATTTCATTTAAACAGCGAGCCAACTAGTAGTGTAAACTTTTCCATTTTCTGTTCTTTAGAAATATTTTTCATTAAAAAAGAAAATTTGCTTACTCTGAATTTTTTTTTTCATTATAAAATATTGTAATACCGTTAATAAAAAGGAAAGAGAGAGAAAATATTCACTTTAATTTAAATTGATAATATGCATTCATAAAGGGAATTATTAATGGCTTTCATTGTGCGTTGAATGGGAACGCGAATATACAAAAATATAATTATTCGTTGCATTTGAATACAAATCAAATTGTTTTCAAGCCAGTACATAGAACGAACAATAAATTATTCGTGAAAAGCAACGAGAAATTAATGTACATGAAACGTGGAACGATCATCTAATGCAACTTTGTATTCGGGTTTGTACATACATGCATAAGTAGCAACGCACAAAAATCAATGCACTGTTTGCAAAGGCTCTTATTCAGAAGCGTGACTTACATAACGCATTCAGTGCAGTGGCAATGTTTCATACAAATATGACTTCGGTAAAGCCTTGTGCAAACTGGCGGAATAGTTCTCCACCACGACGATTACGCTTCTTTCGTCAGAATCTGAAATCCTTTTCTTCTTTTTCATTCGTACGATGAAATTGACAGGGACTCTTACATATGACCTCTTTTTTGCGTATAAGAAAGCTGAATTATTGAATTTTTATAGTTCCGGCGTTTTATATTAAATTAACCTTTCCTCTATCTCAAATAATTTATCATATAAATGGCTAGATTAACAGCTTGATGGATTGAATTAATTTAACAGGCGGTTTTCAGTGGCCGTATTTTAAAATGCAATCAAACCCTATTGATAAAATATTGGACGAACTGAATTGCGAGAATTAAAATTAAAATTTCAGAAAAAGTAAGTCTCAATTATTTTTTCTATGAAATCATATATTTTGTAATCGATGCAGTTTGTTATTCATTATTAAATTTTCCAACTTTCAAAAAAAATAATATCGAATGTTTCTCTTCGTTGAATATTATTATTATTCGAAATTTAATTATCATTTGAGCCAGTTTCGATTCTACAATGTACGGGATCGAATCTGTGAAACGAAATAATTAGGGAAATATTTAATTAAATTGTTAGTCTGCCCATTAACCCGTGCGAATCGATGAAACATTCAACTATGAACGCACGAATCCCGTGTATTAATTAAATTTAATTTCCACTGACTTTTTGTTTTCTCAGCGATACAAATAGCGAAGTCAGTATGAATTATAATTCTATTCGTATGACGCTGAGGATTACCGAATGCAATATTTCATCAACTCGGGAATTCCCGATTCTTCTATTTTTCTTCTTCTTCTCTGTACTCAATCAACGGTCGATTTTCCGCAAAATCTCGAAAACGATTTCCCCGCGAACAAGTACATTCCAATCACACATTCCGTGAAACGAATGATTCACTCTCGAAAGTGGTATTAAATCCACCAAACGTTTATACCGTGAAATTAGAATTGCCCTTTTTTTTTTCCTTTCCATTTGGAACGATTTTCTTCTACAATTTCTCAATGAAAGACACGTAATATCACATTTGTTTGTTTTGTGATTCTTCGGGTATTTATCGTTAACATCGTTATCGTTGATAGCCAGCGATATCAATTTAATTTTTCCTACACGAATATCAAGAATTTAATTTGGGTCAGTTGAATAAAAAAAAATGCAAATAGAAAAGAGAGAATTGAAAGGGTGCAGGGATGAATCAATTGTTAACGCGTTGAATAATCCATGTTATCGTTATTCCTATTACGTCGGTTAACGCGTTAAAACACATTGGACCGGATGAGAAGCCAGCATCAGGCTCGTAATACATTTCGCAGAGAATTTCGAGGAAGCATGGATGCCATTCGAGTCAGGTTTATTCCCATCTCTAGTGGTAGGGTGTTAGTACGTTGTTGCTGCAGCATGGTTCGTATGGTGTGGCCTGGAGGGTTAGATGGGGGTGGACCACCACAGGGGTGCCGAATGGAGGCTATGTACAAGGCTGTAGAGCTACTCTATATAGGTAAATGGAGAGAGAGTGAGAGAGAGAGATAGAGTCAGTGTTATTGGTTTTTGTTGCGCATGCCTACTGCTGGCGCCAATCTGGCGAATTATTAGGCAAGTTTAACTGGCCAGAGGTGAGATAGATTATGACAGGGAGTTGGTAATTTAATGGTCCCGTTACTCTCTCTCTCTCACTCTCTCTCCCCCACCCTAGTCCTTTCTCTCTCGCGTATTAATTGATTAATGTCTTTTTTTTTAGCTGACCAGGGTTATCGATTGAAAATCAATCGTCCTGTTATTGTAGATCAATTTGACATCGTATCGTGGAAATATTTTTATTTGCTCGAATAGGAGACCGAGTAAAAATACATCGTGTGCGTGGGTGGGTGAAAACTAAAGCTATTGATTTATGGAATAGCCGGGTAGATGGAAATTACCTAGAATTGTGATTCAGTTAAATTTTAATTAATAATTCTGCATATTGACCAACGTTAATAAAATAAAACAGAACACGTTATAAATTCCAATAAAATATCTCGTGTATGATGAAAAGTTCTGCGTATATCTAATATGTACATATTTTTTCTTTCATATTAATTAAAAATATGATTTTATTTTTTAATATTTCCCACGCTTTGCGTTTGCTAGAATTTCTCTTCGGGAAAATGTCCTGTACAGACGAGGGACGTTCGGTTCTCTGTCTTTTTCGTGAAGTGCAAAGACAAGAAAGAAATTGACCAATAAGTAGTCGATAGTAGGATCGAATCCGTGATGACCGTCAATTCTCTGGTCTTACGTCCCGTTTTATTGCTTTCTGTCGGGCTGCCAAGGAACTCGGTCGATGGCACAAAATGGATTTTGATGGGTAATCAAAGAGAACGATTTGAGGGCTCGTTGGAACGAACGCAAAGATTTATGAGCAGCGGTAAACGCGGGTTGCGTTTAATCTTATATACTACACGTTTACCTCTCGTCCCTTTTTTTTTCCTTTTCAACTCGAAGAAATTTTCTTTCCATTTCTTTTTTAACAATCCTCTTTCCAAAATTGCTCGCCCCGTTATCTCAGCTTCTGCTCGCTGTCCATCGTTTTCTCCTCTTCATCGTGGCCGTGCACTCGGGAGATCCTGAAAAGCCAATTCCACAGATAAGCAAACACCTGCAGCTCTCCCTGGCCGGTTCGAAACACGAAATTAGTGTATGCGAAACGCGTAACATCAACCAGATGCGAATTCATCGGTGAAACGAACGAACGAGAGGGAAAGTTTGCGTGTTGCCCAAGGGTGATTATCACTGTTAATTTTCATTACCATAAAGAATTTCAACAATTACAGATTTATTAAATTTAATATCGAAAAGAAAAATGAAAAATTTTGAATTAATTATGCAAAGATGTATCTCGAACGTGTCTAGAATAATGAGAATCGCTCGGCGAGAAGAAACTTCGATTAAAAGCACGAAAAAAAAAATAGGGAAAGAAAAGAAAAAGAGGGTAAAAAGTCGATTCCCCTCTGACGGAGGAGAATACAAAGATAATTCTTCTTGAAATATTTCCCTTTGGTGAAACGATTTTATATTATGTCAAGTCGCCTATTCAGCTCGTTGGCCAGTGTCGAGCAGTTACAGTCGTCTTTCTTCAAGGTCCTCCTCCTCCACCTCTTCTTCTTCCTCTTCTTTCTTCATGACCTCGTGCACGCTCATTCGCGTTGCTTTTACATCGGTGCTGCACGGTAATTGAATATTTGACGAGCGGCAAAAAAATCTGACACGTTTGGATCAATGTTAACCCTTTCACCGTTACAGAAAAAATTCACTGTAAAACAGGGGTTGAAATAAAAATGGATACTCTAATACCGTTATCACCTTTGAAATGAGTTTATTTAAATTTTCCTACATGGATATTTAACGAAGGGTGCTACTGGGAAAAGAAGTCAAGGTGGAAAGTAATTTTGTCCTTTACTGTACACATTACGTGTTTAGCCTGCATAGTTCTGGGTGGGATTGGATAATTCTAAACACAGTTGCACGAGTTGGTTGTGTAGTAACCTTTGACCAACTCCACAACTGTGTATGAACTCTCCCTAACCGAGAATGGAAGGGGTTCTCCAACCCTCTTCTTTCCCTTTTTCTTTCTTTATTTCTCTTTCAATCTCGCCTCTCTTTTCCTCCTAATTCGTTGCCTTTGCTTCTCTTTCACTCTCTCTCCCTTTCGCTCCGTCCCTTTTTCTCTCTCTGTCTTTTATTTCACCATTTAACTGTTTCTTTGTCGTACAACTTTGTATCTCGTTGTTTCCTTCTTGCTCGTTTACCCAGACAATTCCACTTTGTAAAATTTTCCTCTCTCCTTGTTCATCCTTCGACATTGATCCTTGCGTTTCATTTGCCGGGGATTGCTTCTTCTCGTTGTGTGTTTTCTAATAACGTTAGGTGCTCTTAAGTATGTACTTCTTTGTTCGTGAAAATATCCCGGCAATTTCATAAAGCTCGTTTTGAAAAGTTTCAAATAAACATGCACCTCGAGTGTTTTATTTTATTTACCGGGCAGAAAATTGCTTGCTTACAATCACGGACGTTTCATTATCGTTCTTCAACAAGCTTATTATTTATTTTTTCATAAATATCTCGTCGGAAAATTACCAACGTTCTATGCAAATGAATCGATCCGCCATTATTTTTGTATCCCTTTTTCCCTTCAAAAATCCACGGCAAACGAGTAGAATAACTGGAACGACAAACGTGACAATGCAAATAACATTCATGTCGAACGTTCAAGCGCAATACAGAGAATGTATCGATTAATAAACCGCTAAATGTCAGTAACAGAATGCCTGCTGCCCACCCCGTTGCTCGCACCCTTTCACCCTCTGACTAATAATATTGCAGTTCATACAGCATAACGCTGTATGTTTTGATACACAAGGCGATTGTAGGAAATACGGTAACGGAGTTTATGTAATAACACCATGTTGTATTATTGAATTACATGAAAGAGGTAAGAGAGAGTGGGATGCAGAGAGGTTCGGGTCTAGGGAAGATCGATAGCGAGTTAAAAGTAACAAACGCCACCTTCTATGGCTCATATTTTTATCGTTTACACCGAATGGTAGGATATTCCAACAGGAAGAAGGGAATCGTGGTGTATCACAATTCACGTACATAGCTAGATATTACGTTACTCGGATAAAGCTGATCAAACAACAACGAGAGAAGAAAGATTGATGAACTCTGTCGAAATTGAAACAGAGAAAAAGAAACGAACAGTCATCTGTTATTTTATTTATTTTTCTTCTTTTCAACGTGTTATTGCAAATTTTAAATTTTAATTTAACAAAAAAAAAGAGAAGATACAAATGAAGGTGTTAAATATTTTTATTTAAAATATTCTCTTGCAGAGTCTTTATTAAGCCGCAGAACTTATGCAGCAACCTAATATTATTCCTGTAATAGTGGGGCTTCGCGTAAGGGGAATTCATTGGTAGGTGAATGGTAAGGGGGTTGAATGAGAGAAAGAGAGAAATATAGAGGAAAGAAAAGAAGAAAATCGTCGGAGGTCTCTCATCGAAAGCAGCAAAGGCTTTTTTCTTATCGTGTTCTCATCATCGGAGTAGATGGAATATTAGACCCTCGACGGGAATACAATCGCGGTTTACGCCTATGGGGCTCGCCCTGTCGTCCATTAAAAGTCGTCGGCCCTTGTCTCCCTCCGTGAGGAGCACAAAAACCAGAAAACGTAAAAGGCATGGCACTCGTTCGAAACCAGTTCACGCTCCGGGGGAAGCTCCGCATGCCAAGAAAAATAGATCGTTAACGAATGAAAGAAAGTAGAAAACAAAAAAAAAAAAAAAACAAAAAAAAAAGAAATAGAGAAAAGAAAATATGAATCGAGCCTCGTCAGAAGGGGTTGCGAGGGAGGAGTCTAATAAAATTAACCTGTCCGCGTAATAATGAACGCGATAATGGCACACTCGCACTCGCGTGTGACACGTACGAAATTGTCAGCCGCGATAATCAACTGCCGTGTGTCCCTGTTTTGTCGAGAATCGTCAAACTAAAATCTAAATGGAAAAATTTCCATTTTTTTAATCGTTACGAATCTTTTTACCGAACGTGATTTACTCGAAACAAAAATGCTAGTTACGCCAATGGTTTTCAATAGAGTATTCTTTCCTTATATTACTTGTTTTCTTTATCATCGAACTGTGGAGGATCGATACATATACATATACATCGTGCATTGAATGGATTCGAATATTATCGAAACCTTTTACAAGTGTATTAGTGCAGCTGTGCGGAGGGTAAAAGAGGTGAAAGAGGGGCGAGTAAATATTTGACGTTAAGTATCGAGCTAAATTCACTCGAATTTGCCTTATCATTCTGTAAATTACCGTTAAACGATTAATAATTATCGATTTAGAAAATCCTCTGGTACTTGTACGTCGCTTATAACAAGGAAGGAAGGAAATGTTAGGGTAAACGTTCCGATAAATATTTCCGATTTCTTATTTAAAGCGCATTCGGAGAGATGAAAAAAAGAAAGGAAGAAAGTATTTGAAACACTTTGAATATTACACTGTGAAGTTTCTCGTGAAATCTCAGCTTCTGTTTTACCCACGACAGCTCGACGTGTTTCGTGTTACGAGTATAAACGGCGGGTTCGTAATAAAAGTAAAAAAGCTGCAGGTTTCGCTCGCATAGTCGCGTGCAAGTCATTTCAGTTTCCGGTGATTAGTTTTCACACGTGTTTGAATTTCATAAATTCTTCTTTTTTATAATCTAATATACTTAGATGTTTAGAAAGCTATAATAATTTTTATGAAAATAAAATTTCTATTGAATCAGAGGGATTAATTTCATAATTTATTTATTTTTTTAATTTTTATTTAATTTCATTTTTTTTTTTTTTTCGTTTATTATTATTATAATGAATGTAAACATTGATAAGGAAACTGTCAGGGTTTTCAATTTGCAGCAAGAAACATCGGTAATTAACAGAAGAGATAAAACGGTTTCATAATCTGTTCGAATTATGTAACATGATTATTATTCAAATCCATGCAGATATGTATGGGTGTATGTGTGTTTGGTTGGTGAGAGAGCTTCCCACGTGATCACTTGAAAACCTGCTTTATTGGAATTCTATTTCTGTTTGGCGCTACTCTACGCCAATGTGCCCTCCCGGACTCCAACTCTGTTGGCGAGAGGGGAGCGAAGAGTATTTCTAAAGTATCTCTAAGGCCTCATTGACCCATGAATCGTTCATCTTTGCATACCTTGTTCCTGATTTTCGCCTTTGACGGTGTAAATAGGGAGCCAATCGGATTGATCTAAATTTATGCGACTGTTTCAAAGCAATAAATCATTTTATATTTTCAAACGCGTATTCATATACGCTTGTTTGATACGAAATACATTTTTCTGTCTCTTTTTTTTTACATCGTTTCAGATATACGTATTTGCTTTTTCCAAAGGTTACATAATTTTGCCGCGAATATCGATGCATATTTTATGCTCAAAAGGAATATTTTAAATATTATCTGTATTTTCAGTAAATTGAATTTTCCTCGTAATTAAAATACGTTTAATTTCGTATTCAACGAATGCCTCTTTAATGCGTTTGAAAAATTGAAATTAATTAAAAATCGCGATATTTTTTTTTCGATATCTCCGCTTCAACCGCTAAAATGATTAGTTATTAGGAATTAAATGCATTCGCTAGACGTATGATTTCATTTATCCAGCGGATAATGAAATTATTAAATTATCGTATTATATACAAATTCAGCTTTCAAGATGCACTGCATTGCGACGTGCAGAAAGAGCGAGAAGGAGCGAGTAAAAAAGAGGAAATCGACTTACAAATTACGGCTCTTCTCGTACGAGTATCTTGTACATGTGCCGTATAATACTATAATGTATGTATCTAATGTAGGTATGTAAACACATATACTATATACCTATATATCGTATCTTGAGCTGGTTGGGAGTACGACGCGTTTCCATGGTAACCCATCCCTCCTATCAAATCTACCCCCACTATCCAACAAAATTTACCGTCTTCCTTTCTCTTTGATAGTTTCATCCCTTTCTATCCTGTTTCCGTTCCCGCTTGTCCTCTTGTTCTGTCACTCTGTCATCCACCCTTTCTGTTTCTCTTTCGCTCTCCCTCCCCCATCTGCCATTCTGTCTCTCCCATGTGTCTTTATCTCTCTATATTTCTGTTTTCCCTCTCCATCGAGTCACTAACTGTGTCTTTCTTACAGCTATCCGTTCCTGTTACACGTTCTCTTTCTCTCTTCTTTTCACTCAAGTGCACGTGTTTCTCTCTTTCTTTCTGTTTCATTCTCTTCCCCTTTTCTATCCCCCCTCTCGCCGTACTTCGCGCAGCCGGCCTTTTGCCACGGAAGAAAACTATTCATTGTCAATACTGGAGACCCCGACTCCCGACCATGAAACCAACTTTTTTTTTTTTTTTCACAAGGGGTGAATTCCCATTGCCGAGCCATATATACGTATCCTTTTTACTTTTTCCAAGGGACGATAATGACTTCAGGGATGATCTTTTAGGGCTGTAACCACCCCCCACCTTCGCTGTTAGGGGTGTATTAATAAGATGATTTGATATCTGTGCTTAAGATTACGTTTCCATACGTCTTTTTCGGGTGGACTTTTTTTTAAATTTGTGATCAATGATATTTTTGATTAATATTCTTAATTAATTAAGGGGAAGAATAATTTTCAATAGAAATATTTTGACACCGTATCAGTGGAAGATAAATGAAACCTTGGACTTGATTCACGACTTGTTATCAAACCGCGCAGGAGAGTCGTATGAATTGAAAACACTAATGACAACGTGGCCGTTGTTAATCGTGATTAATCCGCCTCGCGTCGTGATTTCCTGTCGTCGATGAATCATAAATCGTTCTACCCATGTTCACTTTATTGATAGATTCAGCACGAGGCTCCATTACAAGTGGTAATATTTCTTCGGTAACAAATTAAAATACTTATAAGGCGAGCGTTTTAAATAAATTAAACGAATAGATGAAAAATTTAATTTTCAATAGCTTACTCTTGGAAATTGTAAATTCTAGAATTTAGCGAGGAGAAGATTGATTTATGTTCGAATACGGGAACGTTGAAATTGCGCTTTAATACTGTACGGTGTAAGTAAAGTTTAATTGAATGAATGTTGTAATTTGTGCCTGGAGTTTCTCTTTCGAGAGGTAGTCAGGCAAACAAGAATAACTTTGCATGAAATCGATGAACGGAGGAACAGTCTAACTTCTCTTCTTGGTATTAAAAATTTCTGCGCTTCTGTATCGTTGAAATTTACGAGCAAATAAGTTTGCATTGTTAAAAAGAAGAAGAAGCAAAAAAAAAGGGGAGAAAACATTGAAATTGGAAGGAACGCTTTTGCCATTTTATCTGACAAACTTTAAATCACTCGATTCGATGGCAATTTAAATTTCATTTCAGTGGCAATCAGGCTCGATTAAAATATATTTTAATTAAAAAATTACTCGCTTATGAAAGGCATTGAAATAATGAACGCTTCACTGTTTAAGTTTTATCTAAAAATCAATAGCGTGCCGGGTAAGTTTCATAAATGAAAATCGTCCTAATTCAACGTTGCAAACCACAGCGCAGCACCAATTAAAGCAGCACTATTTTACATTCGTGTGCACCTGATTTTATCGCCGCTGTCAGGTAAGCACCGTCATTGCAATGGACTGTGCTGAAGAAGGAAGAAAAAGTGGAGGGGGCGCGCGTAGGTAGGGGAGATATTTATTAACCTTCCAAGTAATTGTAGATTCCGAATAATATACAGTCAAAGGAACGCGCAGGTGCTAGCGTAAGAGAAATGTTTCCACTCTCAGAACGAATCAAAATTGCGGCCTGAAAATTGACGAATCTAATTTCTTTTTAATCGAGCTTGTTTGCAAATTATATTTAATTAAGGGGCTAAATTGTTTGATAAAGACTTAGAAATTGCATTTAAAGAAAAAAAAAAAGGGAAAGGAGAAGGAGAATAACAAAACGGAGGTGCGTACGCGTCCTCATCGCGTTTGGAGCACCGCAAATTAATTACGACTCGCGGGAAAGAGTATCAAGAGAGACTGACAAAGACAGAGGGTGGGACTAGCTAGAGAAAAAAGAAAGAGAGAAGGGTGACGGAGAGACGGAGACAAAGTACGGTCTCGAATTCCATGTACCCACGTAATTCACGTTAATTGGTATTCAGAGGGGTTACCCGTAGCGAGTGTGTCTTTTGAAAACAAGCTGGATCCAACCCATCCAATGGCGAAAGCTCTTAAACCCAGTTCCTTTTCCTTCGGTAACTCGCTACACTTTTTCCACCCCCGCGCCTCCATCCATTTTTTCTTTCAACAGTCAGAAATCTTTTGTCCCAATAACTCTAGCACGGTGGAATAAGTCGTTTGTATCGTTTATACGACGTTTAAAAGGATAATTTTCGGAATCGAAAGATTTATAGGATCGTTGAATCGTGCGAAAGACTCGGCTCGGAATCAAAGCGCCATTCGGTTTGGTCGTTAAATCACGATTCCCATCGTACAGCAGAACGATTAGTTACTGTGGCGAAGTTCCTTGTGCGAAACATGCATTTGATCGCCGGCCTCACGTCGGTAATTCGCAACTATGACGGTAAAGTGCAGAACACACAGTTGCAAGTTCGCATTGAACGCACTAATATTGACCTGACACGATTTAATATGACACTCAAACTTCTGACAACACGTGTCGCGCATTATCCTTCCTATTATCATTATCGAGCAGAGAACCTGCATTAGAATCAACAATTTTGTTGTGGTAATCATTTCCATGCATTTTTCATTGCGCAAGTAACCGCGGCGATAGAGGGGAGCGAGAAAAAAAAAAACACGATTAATAGAGCAAAGAAAATCATCGTCTAGAATTATGCAATTCTCGATGAGAGGAATTGTTTTTTACAGAAGAGAAACTACTCGAGTCAGTGTTATTCACGGTACGGTTACTCATAATGTTCCGCGTTGATTTCGTTTACATATTTCTTTCTTTTTTTTTTTTCTTTATTGTCCTCGCGATCTTGATTATCCATGATTTGCCAAGATTACCTCTTTCTTTCGCCGCGTCTTCGTCCCTCCAATCGGCGACGTGCGAATTACTTGGCCAAGTACGTTCGCCGCGCGTTTATCCTCGAGTTTCAGATATTCTCGTGCGTTTTGCGATACTGTTAATTATCGAACCGCCTTAAAACGCCCCGCTAAGCGTTGACTTAACGGTACGATTAATTTACGAACGAAACGCTGGCAGCTTAAGAACAGAAATGTGAATGTTTATTTTAGGTGAGCTAGCAGTTAGCGTAATCAAAGACACACGGATGGGATAGGCGTAGAATTAAATTACATTTCATTTATTCGGCCTTGTTCGTGGTAATCAAACGGAATCGTACAATTCCTTGTACCGTGGATCGTTTTAAAGTAGTTTAAAGTAGACGTTGAAACCGACGCGGCGGGGTTGCCGAGAGAAAAAGGGTCGGAGGAAAAGAGGGAAGAAGGATGGAATTCGAGTTGATACAGGTCCTGGACGAGGAGGGAAAACAAAAGCAGCATTATTTGGGAATTTAGCTGTGCTGCGGCCTCGATCGATAATAATTCTTGCGCAACCGTACACCCAGCAAAAGTGTTACACAAAGCTTCCTTTTGCTTATCACTAGCTATCAGCAGGAAACACTTTCAACGTCGATCAGAATTTCTATTATAATTTCCCCAACGCTAAAGCAAACAAACGTATCAAAATGACGGTACGAAATAAGAGCGTTGTTCAAACAACTTAATAAAATATTAAAATCACATTCATTTTTATCTGTTAAATGTCATTAATCAGTTTCATGTATAAAAAGTTGATTTGCTTGTTTTTTACTTATTACAAGCAAAGATACGAGCAAGGTTTTACTGTTATCAAACAGTACTGTGTAAAAAAATTTATTTACTTGTTTTTTAATCGACGTAAGCGAGATTCAAAGTATTAGAAAAATGTATATAATGCAAACCAATTAAAAAAGAAAAATAACGATGAGATACACCAGACTGCTGATTTATTTGCTTTTAAAAAATCTGGTTAGTTTAAGTATAATGAATAGTAAGCCTGTTGAAATAAAATTGCGTTATTTTTCAACAGTTTAATCGCGAAGATAACTCTACAGTTCCCACGCCTAATTGTATTCATCAATTTTAATTAATTCGTCGTTCGTTAAAATTTGATCTTTTTCCTCTTTTTCACCCTCCCTCTGTCCCTCGTCGAAATTGCTGAAGCTGCCTCGAGAAATAATTTATTCGGAATGAAATTTATTAAACGCCTGTGAATTAGTGTATAATTCATGCATTTCGCGTGCATTTACTAATAATCCGCTTTAACATTCGACTTTTTTAAGGAATATTTGAAAAATGATTGAACGCTGTTTTCAGAACAAACAGGAAAAGAAAACATCCATTGAAATGTAGGAAATATGTTTTAATTAAATTGTTTTCGAAGAATCAAATTTCATTTTTAACAAATTTTCTTATTCGCCGACGAAAAAATGTTTTCATATTTTTACATTTTAAGGGGGCAAACGAAAAAGTTGAAATACGTTGGCAAAATTGAGAATATTTTTCATAGCTGACATAATCTAGCGTTTATTGTTCCAGAAAATGAAATATGACTCGAACGTAACGGAATTACGACGTTTTCCTGTAATAAAATTCTCTGTTTGTTAAAGAACTTTGTACCCAAGGCAAACACGAGTGCAGAAATTATTGAATTTACTATTGAAACATAGAAAATTCGCGGTAGGAAATTAATTAAATGTTTTAATTGCGCTGAGTGGATTGTGGAGTGAATAGAATCGAAATAACGTGCATAATACATGAGAATGATCGTTATAATTTTGCGAAAATCATAGGTAATGGTGGTACGAGGTTCGATGCACGTTAACACGCTACTCGAAGCTGCGAAACGTTATTTGTCTAGGGTCGATTATTCGCGCGAACTGCCTCTCCCTAATTACTTCGCCCGTAATGGACTTCAAAGAGTGTTTCCCGCGCGATGAACTCGTGAAACGTCGTTAACCCTTCGACAGGGTGCGCTGCCCTTTTTCGAGCACTTCTTTTCTTTCATTCTCTCCTTCTCTCTTTTCTTTTCTTTTCGAACTTGAGAGATAATTAAGTCGGTTAACTGGTTTACAATCTGAAACAGCACTTAATTGATATCGTCAACTTTCGATGGATCTATAAATCGATAAATTATCAACATTGTTTATTAAATCTCTTTGATATTGATAAGATGTTGTTCGAGCAAACTCGAGGCAATCGTAATCGAATTAAAGGAATCCAAACGGTGCTCTCGAGTAACAAGTTTCTTGTTACTTTTCTTCGGGGTGGTTGAGAAATTCGTGAGTTTTTCCTCGTGAACGAAATTGAATTCTAACTCGAGAAGATGTACGCGATAGAAGAAAGGGGGGAGAACCAGTCCGAGGGACGAATAAAAGCAGGTTGATAAACGTTTATCAGGGTGTATTATAAGTAGAAGGGAAGAGAGAAGATTGCAATTATCGTGAACCACGTTAAAATTAAATAAAATAAAATCAAGTAGACGAAAAAAGAGGAAGACACAAAAAAAAGAGTTGGTAGAAGAATAAAAGCTCGTTTCAAATAAATTTTGCTTCAGATGCTGCCGCGAGCTTTTGATGATCCTTCCCTTTTCTTCGTAAAAGGAGATTGGATTCCATCATGGTCGAGAATTTTACGAATAATAAAAGCTGCTTGTTGAAAATAATTCTTCAAGTAATAACCGACCGGCGAATAATAACAAGCAGCTTGAAAGTTACTATTTAAGAGAGAAATTTTAATTAATTCGCATTCGTTTATCTTGAGAAATAAAACGAGTTCGTCCGTTTGTGAGTATTCATTTGTTCGATGAATATTTTTAATGAAATACATATAGAAACGCTTTCTTTTTTCTCTCTCTCTCTCTCTCTCTTGTTTTAAGCGCAAATGTTTATACATTTTTGTTCAAATTCGTTGAATAACTTTATCGCCGACGCGTTGAATTAAAACAGGCAACGTTGAGTATAACGAAGCTTTAGTATTCACGTAATATACGTTCAAACACACACGCACACGTACGTAGCGTGCATTTCTCTTTATGAGTTCTGCATAGTCGTGAACTTAACGATTTTCCTGCGCGAAACAGATTCCAACGTTGAGAAATTCGTAGACACTCGACTCGTTGAAAATTCTCTCTATTTTCATCAAATAAATCTCTTGATACTCTTTCTTTATCATTATTTTCCTCTGAGTGGCATTTGAAAATTTCATATTTCCCACAAAAGATTATAATTCCATCTTTTTTCTTTTTCTCAAATAAAATTGTAAAAATCACCTCGGTGCATAAAAATGTCAGAATATTGCTCTCTTTTTTTTTTTTTAGAAAAGGGAAGTAATTAAAATTTGATATTAATTTAGTCGAAATGAAATTTTAATGAAAATAGAATCACGAATGATTCGCTGCTCAAAATAGATACGAAACGTTGAAACAATTGCTCTTTAATTACATTGTTAGCGTATTTCCTTCGAAAATCATTCGATCAGCCAGATAACGTATTACGTTGACAAACATAGTGGCGATTAGTGGGACGTTATACGCCAATGGTGATACAGGCGAGCCTGCAGTCTGTTTAAACTCATTGGCGTAACGTGGCATCGTGTTTCGCAGTGGTGCCCGTATGTAAATCCTGAAATTGTCTGCACGATTTGTGACTTACAGGTTGACAAATCGCCTCGGGCAAAATCACTCTGTACACCGTGCGCATTTCTTTTTTTATTATCCCCGCATAAATATCATTTTCGTTACGTAAACATTCTATTTAATTATACCTCTCCGATTGATAATTAATTTTCTCATTAAAATTTAATAATGAGAAAATAAATCAAATAATATATCTTCGCGGTGTAATTCATAAAATAAAGATTTCTCTTTATTTCCATTATTCATTTAATTTGCATTTCGATTGAATTCAATAATTACGTCACGATAGAGTTGCGAACGAACACTTTGTCCCACGATAAATGATGCATCGATTCGAAATTGTGGAATAAACTTTCAGCGAAGAAAGTGGAGGGGGAAAGAAAAATATTAAATTCGAGGTGAATCAAGGTTGCCTTTTCGACTTTTCTTTTTTATTTACGATTCTTTTTATTTTCCCCCGTACAATGTGACGGAATAACGGAGAAAGGTGCAGGGAATGCAACCACCAGTGCAGACGCCTATGTACCGTCCTTGGCAGTTTGCCGTGCTGTGAAATAATTGTCTGGCATCGCTTGGTTACACGCTTCCTTGTACCGACAATATTTACCCTGCCTGCTCGGAGAGGGTTTCACAATAATAGGAAAAAAGGTGACCCTCGCTATTCAGGCCCAAAGCGGTTATTTCTCACTATAATTTAATAACGGCTTGTATTTTGATAACGTTATTATTTCATGCGATTTCAAAGAGAATCACCTCCTTCCTTCTCAACGATTTGCACGCATCGAAATAGTTGGAAGGAAATTAGCGTTTGAATAACGCTACCGCTATGCACACACATGCGCGCCATCGTTATTACTGTTATTATTATCTAGGTTTATTTTAACGTGGTCGCATTTAACGGTACACCCATTAATGATCAATTAACCTTAAATTTCGAATGAAATATACGTACCTATTAATTTAGTAAATTGCACGCGTCTATTAATTTGACAAATGAATATAAATATTCATAAGCATAAAAATGAAAAATTTTAAAAATAATTAAATGAAATGCAGCGATAGTAATTTTTAAATAATTCGTTTATTTTTGTATTTAAATAAAATCAAAAATACAAGTTCGTTTTCAAAAACATTTTTCCATTCGTTAATGAAACACTGCACCGTTGTATTTGCCTGTTTGTCGAAGGATTTTCGAGGGTTTTCACGGCATGCGGGTGGTAAGCTATCAAATCAATGTTAGAAACACAGGAGGGAAGTAGAGAGCGGTGCGTTCTCTGAACAGTCGGGTCTCGCACAATACTTGAACACCTTCGTCTGCTTTAGTTCGTCTATTGCCTATTCTAGCCCGGCTGTCTCGTGAATTTTCAATCGAAAGCCGCGGCTTTCGAAGTTACTTGAATATTAACCAACCCGACGAGGGAATGACGAGTATGGATATTCGAAATGTTAGACATTGGAAAATCGATTGATTCGATAGGCCAGTCGATTCGCTGGAGCAATAAGAAAAACTTTGAAACGTGTTTTCGTCCTTCCAATGGTCTCGTCACATCATGGGTGGTCGGTTGGTTGGTTTGGTGCGCGCGCGCGTCTTCTTCTCCTCTCGCATTGCTTCTTGCAATGTGTGCCCGTGTTTACTCGAACGTTATAAATTTAAACTTCAAGCTAGCTGTAAATATTTATGAACGCTCGAGTCGCAAACGGTAATAGAACGCGAGGTAAAACATGATTAAAGTACAATAAACGTTTGCAATTGTCGTTAAGGTGAAATTTTACCGACAAGCGACAGCTTGACAACTGCTTGATCCTTTTAAATATTGGAAATTTTTCTTTAATTACTATCATTTTCTTCTGTATTCAATACCCATTATTTTTACGCAAGATGATTTTCATCATGCTTCCTCCAGTTCGAATTCGAACGATTTCGCATAAGATTCTCTTTCTAGACTGATTTATTTCTCTAATTTTTCTAATCCCTCTAATGATGTATTTCATCATTAAAACTGGGGTAAAACTAACGCCATCCCTTCGCTCGGAGGGTGGAAAACAAGGTGGGAAAAAAGAATTTGAAATAATAGTTAGTTAAAATTACAACGAGCGAGAATAACAATGGACGTGGATTTTCAAGGACCTTAAACAGTTTTAAACCTTCGACAGATTTTATTCAGATGTATGCGGAATATTCCATTGTATATTTTATACTACTCGAGTCGCTTTATTCCCATCACTGAGTCATAACGTGCTTGGTTGTAAAAAAAAAAAAATTCAATATTCCGTGGAAAGGTGTAGTGGTGGGCAAAAAGGGGAAGAAAAAAATAAGATACGAGTTCTAAAATACGCTCTGCGTGGGAATAAGGAGCAATGGGTTGTACGATGCTTTCACGATAATAAATAACTCTGCTATTAAAGTGCACTTTTATTGCAATTTTCTATGCTAGCCTCGAATATATATACTGTTACTTCAAGTTATTCTTATCGTTATTGGTGTATAATTCTTCATCCTTTTAAAATTATCATTTCTTCTATTAAAATTCTCCGTAAATTGAAATGAAATTTTTATTGAATTCGTTTAGTTTCCTTTGCAAGAGATCCAATCTATAGTATCATCTATGTGTACTTGGAATTTCAAACGTGTTATTAATGCTAGAGGGCACCGCTTTCCGTTGCATTAAATCAATCTCGAGCGTTATCATTGAATTATCATGGGTTCTCTATGATCCCCGGTTATACGTTTCAAATACCTTGAGTCTTTTTATATACCCATTACTATTTGACGATGTATACAGGTGTTGCTGCTTTTCTTAACCGCTTCACTGCCTACGAATACGCACCTAATTACACGCGACGACAATGACGAAATAAACAATGACGCGTTCTTGTACTGTAATACGCGTTGATATATTGTACTTCTTTGTCGTTACAGATTCGAGATAAGAGAAGGAATTTATGGAAAAAAATATGAAAACAAATTTTAAACGACGATAAAGATATAAAAATGATTAATGAACGAATAATTTGTACATTTCGTAATTAGTTCTGAACAATTACATTTAATTCGTAAGCAAGTTTGTTGAATATGTAACGCTTTGAGGGCGAAGTGAATTTGTTTGAAATTATAATTTAGTATAATGTAAGGGGAGCAGTTAATTTACAAAGAAACAGGCCAGTAGCCCTTTATTATCCGCAGGAAAATAATTAATTAGCGATGCGCTTTCGTGTCGGTTGTACAGCTGGTGCAATCATTCTTTGGCTGACTCAGCTGCTACGTAGCTGAAAGCGTTGCGAAGAAAAACATCAGTCGTATTAAAGATAGGCAACAAAAAAAAAAAAAAAATAAAGAAGAAGAAGAAAATACGACGGGCAAATGGATATTGTTTGGCATCAATTTGAAAGAATTTCTCTTTTAATTTTGTCTGTTGCTGTACGTGTGTTTCGATGGCCGCCAGCGGTCTGGCAATTCCTTCTACAATATTATTCCGATGACTTTTAAAATTGTTTTTCCAATTCAACGAAAAACTCGCTGATATCTGTGGAAATAAACATTAACATGGCGATTGAAAAATGTTTATTATCTTAGATATTATTTCGTTAATTTTTTAGATTTTTAATTTAAAAAATTTTAAAAATCTTAATTTTCTCAGCTTTTCTAATTCCCAAATGCTTGAACCTCTGGAACGAAAAATTATTCAGGTTACGCTCGTTTCCCCCAGCATTTCAGCCATTTAATGTCTCTTAAACTCCAACTCCGCTAAACCAACAAACGGCTGGCGTTTACTTGAAATTCAGATCGTAGATTCCAAATAATCTCGCGTTTGTTTCGTACGATATGACGCATATAGTTATAATTAATTACATCGGTATGACGTTCACGCGTGATAAAATATACTGCACAAACCGTGAGATAATCGAAAGCATAACTAAAAGGCCAGTAGAAAAGCGATAAAGTAGAGATACTAACCGGAAGTATCTTTTACATATCTTATCGTAAAAAAATCCACAAGAATTTTCATTTTCCTATCTTTCCCTTCCACCCATGGGAATTTTAATTTCAATCAAATTTCTCAATGTTACACCTAATATTTCCAAGAAAGATTTCGTCAACTTTTTAAACGTACTGTACTACCGGGCAAAGCTTCTTCGAGTAGAATTGCATGCGCGCGTGCATCCAGTGTACACACATACACGTTTGTGCAACGAGTATCCTTAAAGCGGAAAAGATTAACAAGCAAGAACAACCGGTGAGCGTATTGAATCGAACACATCGAGCTAGGTCGCGTAAAAATTCACGTACACATTAATAACCGAAGCATGCGAGGAAGCAAACAGGAACAAATGGAGCCTCGACGGATCGAAGAATTTCATTATCTCGAAGGGGTTATCTCGGGTCACCAAATAGCCTATCGTCGTTCATTCAGAGACCCATTTAATTACCAGAATTCCATTCAGCTTATGCCGTCACTTGGTTGCCGATTTACCGTCGTTTATTGCTCGTACGTGTACTTCTCCGTTTGTGTCCGCACGTAAACACGGGCATAGAGAGCAAACTGTTTCGGTGGGACATGGGGGAGGAGGTAGAGAGATGAGAAAGAGAGACAGAGAAATGCCGTGGGATCGGAATTTCTCGAGAACATTATTATCATTTGAAATTACGCGAGCGATTCGATTCGCTGTAATGCAGTCGCATAATTTTCTGCCGAGTGTACAGCTCCTATCGTTTATGTACTTACTTGCTCTGTGACGTACCGTACCTACACGTAAATAAAAGCATAGAAATTTATTAAATGGAGTGCAACGTCGTGGACGAGACACGAGCAACCAGAAGAAGAAACAAGTGTACGAATTTAATGTATTTTCATCGGTGTTTATATTCACCGGAGTTTTTGGAGTGGACAGGGAAATGGCTGGTAATTATTTAAATTCAGATTTCGATTACCATTAGACCGAATATCTTCGTCACTGATATTTATAATTATTTATCACTTCAATGCTCATTAATAATCTATACAAAAAAAAATAAATAAAATTTTTTAAATTAGAATGTGTTAAATTGTTCGTAAAACGTGTATTTAAATTTTTTGTGAAACGACGAAAGGTTTAATATATATTATTACTATTATCGCGGTTAAATTTTTTTTAGAAACTTATTAACGATCGTAACACGCCTACTCTCGACGTTTCATAAGGAATTCATAATTTTCGTCGAGCATGTATGTGTACGGTGTAAAGTTGTGTGCAGCTTCAAGTGGATACACATCACGATACACTGAAAGTTATTTATAATGCGCCGTTGGTCGTGGCCGAGGTTCAGACGCGAATTGTATATGATGGAATCGTGTGTATGATAGCTACCACTCGGGTACAGTACCGTGCAAAAGCTACCAGTTAACAATAAAATACAAACACACCAATATTATTCATTCGAATAATTAATGCAATTAACGTAAATGACTAATTATTTTTAATTATCGTTCCTTTTTTTTTTTTATTCATCGCCACTAGTTCGGACTAGTTTCAGATTTTCTTAATTCGAAATTCACTGTTGTAATTAAAATATACCGCTCGTTTTATTCAATCGTACAGTTCGATTAGTTTGCTGTACGATCTTGTCTTGGCCTCGTTACCCATCTGCTGTTATTATTGACGTTACTAATCCCTCTCTCTTCTTTCTCCTCTCTTCCTTCGCTTCTCCCTACTCTTCGTCTCTCTCTTCCTCCCTCGTTCAACTTGTCTGTCGTTAACCTCATCGTATTCATTTTATTACCGTGCTCGAGCGTTGTTATTTCATGTCTGCTAATTGTACTAATAAGTAGCGATAGGATCGAGCTCGTTACGTAGCCACGAATCCGATTCAATTCGAATAGAAAATTTTATTTCCTGCTATCGAAATAATTGCAAGTGGCTCGAAACGGGTTAGCTGGATTCTTTCACGGTGGTTGTCAACAAATTTTTTGATCGATGTGTACACGGTTCGAATAGCATGTCGAGAGGACGGTGTAATGTTTTCGAAATCGAGAGGCATCTTAACTGGACAACCGGGGACGACATTTCAGATACTGCAACGCCAATAACCATGTTTCTTTTTAATATGGTCCTTTAAAAAAAGAAATAAAAAGAAATTACTTTCCTTCTTCTGTTTACTTTCCGCGGACATTTTTATCGAATTCCTTTCTGTCCTCAACTTTTATTCGCGTTGAAAATAATTAGCTAAGTTTTCGCGCATCCGCGTAGTCATTAAACAGGAAGACGCGATGTTTAAGGTGAAAAAGAAAATTTTTATGACGTGACTAACACGCGATGATAGCTTAACGTCTTCTTTCCTTACTGTCCGGTTTTATATATCTTAATTATTCTAAAAATGAAATTTTACTAATCATTTTTTATCTCTTCTGTTTCAGGTACGGTGAACTTTCAGTTACTTACAGTGCGCTATGCTCGAGTTTCCCGACAGGTGAGATTTTTAACAGCAGCAATTTCATTTTTACGTACAATCGTTTGTTCTTATCTTCGCGTTGGTATCGAAACAAGTTGCTTTTAAAGCGAAATGAAAGAAGAAGAGGAAGAGAAAAGAAAGAATGTCTTGCTTCTCGATTAAAAAGTTTCAACAAAAATGGATTCGTTGCGGGCAGCGTAGAGAATTCAATTAAATTCTTATGAGTTCTTGTTTGAAGGATAAAAATCGAACGTTCCCTCTGTTCTCTATCGAGTCTCTCTGTTCCGGAAACGGGTCAGGCAAGTTTGCATAAACTTGATAAAGTCGAGGAATCTAACTCTCCTTGCCGTGTTAAAAATTTCAGTGAACTCATGGAACAGATAGAATTCAAGCTAGGAAAGAAGGTTGTGTTCTGGAATAATAATAAATCTGCCTTAATAAAACACTTCCGTTATTCAGCCGGCAAGTTTGCTTTAAAAAGAAACGAGAGACAAGCTGGATACAGAGAGCGAAGTGAAGAACTTGAAACCCTGTTTCTTGCTTGTTCGCAAAGACTCGTGAAATCCTTCTTACTCGAGATATTATTAAAATCGCGAACAAAATAATTTCGGGACTAAAAAATATTTGTTATTGCCCTTAACTTTAAAAATATAACATGTAGGATCTGGCAGGGTTAAAAATTTATCTTAGACCTTTTTTTTTTTTTTATAAATAGTTTCATCATTTTTATTTTTAATTATTTATTGCCCTAAAAAGAGTCAGATTTGACCTTACCGTGATACTCGAATTGTTTTCAACTTTGATTCCTCTTTTTCATTGGTATTAAAAGTTAACCGTTTCGTTTGTTTTATAGCGGAACAATGCAATAAGCAACTCGTTTCGTGTTTATTACTTAACGTATAGTACGGAATAACACAATTGAACGAGCGATGAGTCATAAAATTCTGATTCGATTACGCTTCGTGACTTTCTCTCCCAGTGGTCGGTCGCTCGTAACACCGCATATAAAGGATTTATTAAATTGTCATCGAGATCGTACGAGAAAATGGAAATGATTTTATAATTGGCTCGAAATTTAACCTTGGAAAAATATCAGAATCCCGTCGACGTTGCCGCGATGTTCGGCTCGAACAATTTCGGTTTCATAAAATTTTGCAAAATTTCTCTTTAAAATATTCCGATCATTTTTCTAGCCTTTTTTTTTTTATTTAACCATTCCATCGTTTTGACGTCTCGACGAGTAATCTACTTTCACGAGAATATTCGGCTCGCTGGAGGACTTGTTACCCGCTGCACGTTCAATGGGATACTTAACCCTTTTATATTCAAATTACTTCGCTTGTTGGGGAATGGTTTTTCTTGTTACGCGTTGACTTGATATGCAAAAGTGGATATAAATATGTTTTTTTTTTCTTTTCATATTGTAACTTTTTTTTTTACAAAAAATTGTGTATCTTTTTCTCTATTACTTTTTATTAAAATCAATACTCAATATTTGGGAACGTTGGTACGTTTCAAGCTTCGGACGAGATATTTATTTATTTCCGTTTTGCAAATTATTTTCGGTAACTCTCTGCGAAAAGCGTAATATTTCAACGAATTAAATGTTACAAAGGCTCGCAACTATTTGGGCTGAGTATAAATAGAATTGCAACATTCTATATCGTGTCTAGTGAAAAACAGCTGACACCAAATTGGCCGTGTGTCTTCATTGAATGTAACATCGCGTATAATAGGAACTGGGAGATTTTATTTCGCGAAATCGGAATAAACCCGAACGTTTCATCATCGGGCATCGTTATTAAACAACGGATTAACGAATGTATGGTAATAAAATGGCACGAATTTTCCGAAAGCGCGGCGGGCAAAGCTTGCGCCGTATAAAAGTGTTGGCTGTTGTGTTGGCTGCAATTTAATTACCGATCGATACGGCAATAAAACAGGAAATTAACTGTCACCGACGACGGGCTATGCTTGTGTGCGTCGTATAATTTATAGTCGATTGAATTGCATTTTTAGAATCCGACCGGTTATGAATAATTGTAGAAACAATTAACGTCTCTGTCCGTGGAAACTTACCTTGTTTTACGATCCATTTGCCGAATAATTTTCATTTTAATGCTGCATATACTTGCAACGTGCATTGAAATAATGTATTGAACCTATAATGGAAAGGAAATTTCAGATCCGGTTGAAATTTATTGCATCTTCTCATTTTCTGAACGTTGCAACTTCCAAATACGTGGCTGTAGGGATCGCTTATCTCTGTTTGCTATAAAATATTGCAAGTCCCATCAAAAAATTTTTTTTTTTTTTGGCATTGGAACTATCCATAAAAAATCACTCGATATTCTACCAATTCGTGGACAATTTCATCCATACTTCTTCGATCAACATCCGAAATTGCCTGCGCCTGTTATTAACGTGTTTGAATAATACCGGGTACATAGCGTTGGATCAATTTTCCGCTGGAAAATAGTGGAAACAATTGTCCATTTATCGCGACGAAATGTTCGCTGCGGTGCAAACAGAAATACGAGCTCGTCGAGTGCACAATAGCGTTGATTAGATAATCAAGTATTTATTACAACGATCAGAATAACACACGGTCCGGTCAGAGGCATAATGCACCTGGAAACGTGCGATTTGTGTCGAGGGAATGGGAAAAATCTTCGACGCCAATGGACAATGATTTATCATGTCTCCATTTACGCAATTATCGTCGCACGGGCAGACACGACACATCAGTGTGTGTGTGCGCGTGTGCGTAGACATCGCATAACGCGTATTCGTTTGTACGCGCGCTCTGAAACGAGGCGTAAAGTGAAGCGTAGACGAGGTATACCTGTTTCCACGGCTGTAAACATGCTAATTATGCAAGAGAGTTATGGTTTTGAGGTGGATTCGGATCAAAATCGTGTCACGCGATACGGTAGGAAGCGATGAAAAGCGTCAGGTGTTACACCTATGAAAAGAAAAAAAAAGAAAGGTATCTTGGAAGAATACTAAAAGTAAGATCGTTTCGTGTCAAAATAACAGAAAATATAGAAGAAAATTCCTTGAAAGAGACTGACACACGATTCAAGAAATAATCCGAGTGGAAAAGGAAAATAAGGAAAAAATTCTGAAGAAAAGATGAGAACGTAATGGACACACGGAGAGTCTTCGTTTACCTCTCATATTTTTCTCATTTTTCTTATCATCTGTGTATTTTTTTCTTTCTCTCTTTGTCATCTCGTAACCAAGCAAGCGATGAAAAATCACAATTACACTCGAGATTTATAACCGATGGCAACAATGTACCTTCTGCTCAAACATCGTATTTTCAATTACGAGGCTGTTTCATAAACTGGCAACCAGAGAGGAAGAACGTATCGTGTCAAGGACATAAACTATGAACGATTTAGTAGTACCACATTGGCGCTGTCTGCTTCAGTCTGCCGTTAATAGATTTAAATTAGATATCCTTAACTCGCTTCTTCTCTGCTAGATAATGTTCGACGAACGTTGTCGTATCCCTTCGCAATATTTAACTCTAGGAAACCGAAGGTAGAAACCTGTACGCACAGGGTGCGTCATCCGTGTTGAAAGCAATTGAGAAGAACGTTCAAAGGTTGACGGAGCATTAGTGTGTCAACCGGAGTCCGATGAGGTAAACTACAATTGCGACACGTCGGGACGAGAATTTCTGCATTCTTTAAAGTCGAACCCTCCGACAGTCAGAACCGGTAACAATGAAACAGGTTTCACCATATTTCGTCTAACGCATCAACTAGGCAAGTCGAAGTAACGAAAGCTATAATTATAACAAAAAGAAATTCTTTGATTAGCGAACAGTTATACGAGCACTCGCGAGAAAGTTACCGCGAATTATCCATCTGACGGCGAGAATGGAAAACATCGACGCGAAACGGTATATCTGAACGCTTTGATGCAAGATAATCGAAGAGATAGAGCATTATGAACGCATACGGAATAACGTTTAATTATCAGAAGGGGAACATTGAATCTGTTGCGTGTCGGGAGCAAATCGAATCTCGATGTCACGATTCACGATCAATTTAATGCTGGCCTGGACCGTGTGTTTCCAGAGATAAAATTCGTGCTTCCCGATAAGAGCACCGATCAGTAAATTCGGTGAATTTCATTGTTCTCCGATGGAGGACACTGAAATTAGGGGAGAGGAATAAATCCTTCTGTTGAGGGCTGACCGATTGATAAAAAAAAAAAGGGGAAAAATAAAAATTGCAGAAGCAATTAATTGAAACACTAAAAGTATTGAAAAAAAATTGTATAGAAAGAAAAATCTGTTACACATTTGTTCGCGGTGTACAATCGTATACAGGTTTCGTAGAGAACAGGAAATCGGAGTTAGGAGAGGGGACAAGCATAAGCGAGGCTGTTGCACGGAAATTACAGTGAATTACGGTTAATCAGATGGCGTGCATCTCACGCGTTTACGAGAAGGAAAGAAAGTAACGTTATTCACGGACACGGCCCATTAACCAAACGTTTGTTAATCGATCGACGTATGTTTCACCCGTGTACAGTTGCATTGAACATTAGGCGTCTCATTAGGACTCGGAGAAATTAACACTTCCGCTGTCATCAAGATTTTCACGATCCATACGTTATCATTTTCTTTTTTCGTTTCCATTATCAATTCCCATGGTCGATTTTTGAAATACGAGGGTGTTTCGTTGAAAAATGTTGCCGGGTGAAGTTGATCATCTGGACAACGCATCAACGAAATTAGTTTTAACGATTCGTTAGAAGCCTGAGGCTTTCGTACGTGCGCCCTATTGATTGGTTATCGGAATAATGGCTGGTCAGTGCGGGTAATTCGCGTAGCCAGTGTTGGTAATTCGTGGTTGTGGTGTTGGTAATTCGGTAGTATCGGCGTATCGGTGCCCCCGGCGACAACCCGACGCAGAATGTGCTCGTGAAAAGCGTTGTTAATACCGCATAAATTCCTCCGAACGATATTTATAACATTGAAAATCTTTAACTCGAGTCTTCCACTTCTTCCGTGATTCTTTTTCACGATCGCGACCGATGTTACGCGCGTGTCGCGAAAATAAACATTCGGTGGAATCGTTCGAAGTTTAAATTCAGCGCCAGGGAAGTTGATCACCCGTACCAGTAATTCTCTTTCCATCGCTTAAAAAAAGATTCATAAAAATTTTTATAAAAATTTCGGTAGCCGGTAATTTGTTAACCGAATAAAGGGAAGGATTTTATAACAGCAGGTTAACGCAAAAGTGCACTCGCGATTTAGGTACACGGATGACTAAGTCGAAATGCGATTTAACCATCGCGTAAATGGATGGTAATTGTTCCAATGAAGGGACACAGTGTACCGGAGCGTGTTCGTGATCAGGCAAATATTGGGTATACAAGCTAGATTATTATTTGTTTTATCGGCTGTCCCAACGAATTTGTATTGTACTCCACCCCCCCACCCTCCAATGAGTGCACGTGCCCGATGACATGCACCTATGCACACGTCAAACACAGGGATACGGAAAGAGTCGGTGAATCGTTTTTACCAGCGTACTATTCTTCGCCCCTCACCCCCTGCAACCCCTATAAAATGTGTCATTTACTGGACACGCAATCGACGTAATTGATAGAATATATTTTTTTTTCAAACTTACATAAATCAATTAAAGAGAAATACCTTATAGCTGATCATTTATATAGTAGCAAACAAGATGCTCATTTAGAATGTTCGAAGGAAGGATACCGCAAGAGTAATTCATATTAATCATGATGATATAAAGAAATAAAAAAAAAAGAAATTCTAAATGCACCAACGAATCGACTTCTGTAAATTCAAATCAGCATACAAAGTACAGGTTTAATGGGGAGAGAACATAAAAGACAGGAAGACCTTTAATGACAGCTGGAAATCTGGTCCCTCGATGTCCGCAGGAGAAGCGATAGCATCGTCGATATTCCCAATGCCTACGGTGAACTCGATAAACAGGTTTGCGTACGACGATGCAGATCGTTAAGGCACCATTGAAATCTGTATCTCATTGTTACTCACCGTTTATGTATCCCTTCCTTTCCGATCAACGTGGCTCGAATTCGATCAGGGATATTATTCAATCGGATGCATTAACTGATGTGCACCTCGTTGCACATTTTTCTAGGATTCTTATTTTAACCCTTTCACTTCGTATATAGGTTGCCCTTTAACCCGGATAAAGCGCTTGATGTAGAAAATTTATTAAATTTAATATTAAATTTTCAAGCGGGTCAATTTTTAAAATTTATTTTATTAAAGAAAATTAATAACGATAGAAGGGGAGAAGCAGAAGGCTACTGTATTGAAATTTTCGAAACAGTGTTTCCTCGACGGTCTAATAAAGTTTCACGGGTTCACTATTAACGGACGAAAATGCAAATAGCCGTGCAGCTTGATTCGCGTTTACGATAATTATTTTGCGTTGTATGCATAATAACGAAGCGACTGCGTGCATGCGTGCACTCGAAAAGTTGCCTGAGTGGAACGTATACCGAGTGACACGGTACAACTGAATGCATGATTCATGTGCCAATTATCGTTCGCACAGTTAAACGTGTTTTAGTATGTAACTTCTATACAGGGTGTTGAAAAATTACAATTTAACGAGTCGATCTAAATTAATTAATTACCGTACGTGACAGAAATATCGTTAACGCATAATTATCGGCTCGAGGAATTAAGAAGCTTAAGACACTCGATACCTTTCAATAAAAGGTAGAATACCTAGTCCTGGTAGAGAATAAACCTGGCTACGCCAATGTAACGAAGAAGGGGAAAGAGATGTGTAAACCAAAGAAAAAGATAGACTGTGACCCGAAAGAAGATACTAAATGGGCTAGTAGGAGGGGAAACGAAGGGGGATAGATAGAGACAGGTATAGAAAAGGTAAGAGAGATGAAGAGAGAGGATCAGATAGAGTAAATAAATAGATGAAGAAGGATGAAGTGAACAGATGGAGTGAATGACGGAACAAGAGGGGTGGCAAGTGATGCTAGGGATAGTGAAAGAGGCAAGAAGAGTACAAAAAAAAATGAAGACAAATAGACGTAAATTCAGACAAGGTGAACGAAAGAGAAAGACGACGAAACAATGAGCAACACTTCATTAAAGTGTGCGGGTGTACGAATATACTAGGTGTTCAAAAAATTTCGAATTAATTAAAAAAAATTTATTATCACTTTCAATTTATTTGATACATATTACATGGTAATTACACTATTCGTTTCTCTTACTCTTTAATTTCACCAGCTTACAATATCTTCCTCGGTCTTCTATTTTTTATCCTGTTTCCACTTTCGACCAGCTCTGATTTCTTCGTCTTGTTTCCTCGGGAAGAACATATGTGTGCCTGTCGTTCATGATGCGTGCATGTAACAGAGAACAGAAGGCATACACGATGAATATCATACTCGGTAAACGACTTGCACAAAAACCTCTGTAAACGGCGTTGCGTGCGCAGGAATATTGGAATTTTTCGCTGTCGATGGTATCTCCTTTAAGAAGGTCCCCGGATGGTGGGGAAATTCGCTGGAGAAAATTACTTTGGGATTTCTGCTGATACACTCTTCCCTTGAATTACGGAGATATGGACTTTATAGGGAGAGAGGATAAACTATTATGGAGGATCGCTGCTTTATTGTTTATTCAATAATTTGTCTCGATGATGGGTACTTTTTCTTTTCTTTTTCCCTTTAGCCCTTGATAAATATTGATATTACTTAATTTTTTTTTTTAGGTCTTATTCTTTTTTATTCGGTCATACGAAAGGAATACAAATTTTAAGAGATTATGTAAATTTAGATTTTAATATTTTTAGCATCTGTTTTTTAATTAAAAATTGGGGTAATTATTTACACTTCCGATTATTATCTTTGCACATCCGGTCAATGCTTTGTGGGTAACTAGTTCCTTTGATTTGCTGCCATACCGACAGTAGATATACTGGGTCGAATTCTGAACACTTTGAATACCGCGCTGATGTCATAACAAATCCTTTCTATTAATAATATCATTTCCGGTAAATATAGTATACTATTTTTATGATATGTAGTACGAACTTTCAAGTTTTTATTATTGATTAAGTAAGATCGTTTTCGCTAAAATAGATAATGAATTCTGATTAAAATTCATGGGCGAAAGCGTAAAAATTTTAATGAAAGTAATTAATTTCTTTTTCGTAATTTATCCGAGCGGTTTTAATTCACGGCTTGCAGTGAAAATATAGTGAAAAAGTATCAATTTTATGCACGGAACATAAATTTTATCGAACGGTCCTTCTATTATCTGGAATATCGTCAATAACGTTGGTCTTATTGTCGCCTTTGATCCCTTGATCCGATTCGATTCCTAAGGAGAAAGCGATTTTATGGTACGTTCCTAATTTATCGAACGTTTTATAATTCAGAAGCTGCTTCTTTTTTCACCCTTTCCCGTCCGGTTATTAACGTGATTTCATTCGATTTGTAGCCCGATTTAAAAATAGTCCGAGGTGTGCAGGTTAAATATTGAAATTCCACCAGAGGCTATATGTTTTAGTCAGAATAACATTCTGAGTGACATTAAACGCCGGCCAGATCAATATCTGCATTACGCTCTCTACAGAGAACGGGCTCGTAAAATAAATCTCCTGTCTGAAATGTTATTATTACTCACTCGAAGATAGATATTACAGAGTTAATACTTAGCGATCATTGTGATATCTTTGATCCACGCGTATCGTAATTGCAAATAACCATAGCCGAAATTGAAAATATGTAATTAAATCCAGGGAATACTTGCTTGATTGGGGATATTAACAATCAACAATCTTATTTTCTTTATAAATTCGTGGTTATGAAATTTAATCAATTTCCTTCCGGTTGATGCGCGAATAACATTTATAAAAGCCCACGTTTTTATTTATGCGGGAAATGGAATGAAAATAATTTTTTAATATTGCAGCATGAAATATTTTCGTCCAACGATTCTATATTCTGAGAATTATACGAGATTTATCGTTACAAAAACTCGTTATTCAAAATTTTATTACCACCCCCGCGTGTGGGTGAATGCATTTAAAAAGCACCATTTTTATTTACAAAGGAAATTAAATTGCAATAGTTTTTTAATATTACATCACGAGATATCCCCTTCATCACGATTTTATATTTTAAGAATTATATGAGATTTACTGTAATAAAAATTCGTTATTAAAAATTTTCACCGTACACTGCTTTCGCTGAAATTAAATATGAACATTTTTAATCGTACATTTTCACTTGCACGTAAAGAATAATCTAAAATGTGGAAAATGAAAAATGTTGGATTGATGCAACCGTTTGAAAAGTAATATTTTTATTTGCAAAGAACATGAAATTCCGGTTGATACTCTTTTAGCTGCAGTAACAAATTGAGTTTTAACCTTTGCACGGCTAAATTGTTTGAAAACTTGCAACTGAGAGGGAATTAGTGTCCATCAGCGCATAACTACTGTATATACTGCATGATGCATTCGAGCTTCTCCCACCCTTGTCTACGTTGGTGTTAGTAGGACGATGGTTGGGGGAGGTGGATACGACGATACAGGGCATCTGTTTTGTATGTGCAGCGTGAATTTGAACACGTGTTTCATTTAAATATTTGTACCTGAAACTCGAACGTCGCCAATTTACACGAAATACTATCCACAATCAGTAGACGACAATGGTATGTAAAAATTTCATTCTGAGCAATGGGTTCGAGGCGCATAAAATTTAAAAAAATTTTTAAATATAGAAAATTCTGTATTTATTTAACTGTAGAACAGGAACGCAGGTCACGTTGGAAACATGGCCAACATTCAACTAATCAATAACGTTACATTTAAGTTCATGCGTTATTCATGAACTCAAATATGATAATAAATATACAAATAATAATATCTCGTGATTAACATACCAAAGCATCGTTGATTATAAATATTTCCTCTAATTTAAAGATTAATTTATTTTCTCTTTTGTTTTTAATATATGTTTTAATATTCATAACAAAGATAGCGGAAAAATTGAATTCGCGATGTAATTAAAATTCAGAAAAATAACCCGGTAATGGTTGGGTTCGCGATCTGTTTAATTAAAGCTTTAATTAAGAGCATTCGAAATACACGCGACCGAATAATGAGATCGTGAAAAATCATTTTTCCCTGTTACGAAAAGTAGTCGAACGTAGGTGAAATAATGTAATCGTAAAATAAGAAGATTATATTGTTTCTCCAAAGTATTATCAAATGATTTTTCATTCCCTCTTGAAGCAACGTTAATGGAAAATTCGTGTGTACGTCGCAATATTCCATCCCTCCCCTTGTTTTAATGCAATATCGTATTCGAAATGCGTTGCAACTTCATTATGCATCTCCGTTCTCAATTATGCAACTTTGTCACAGAAATTTACAGACGAGCCAGATGACAGTGTTGAATTTTCATTGTACATTAAAATCCACTGGCGCTTTACAGAAACGAGAACAAAAAAAAAAAATGTGGAATTGTTTTAACGTTAATTAAATTTTATTACAATGTACCAACCTGGTTGTTTATACAATTGAATATATACATCACCGGTTTGGTTGGAGTGGCTCTAAACAACACGGTGTCCTCGACTAAATCGAAAATGTGTTACGTTAAAGCGTAACAGAGGGATACAAATCAATCATGTTAACGTTTACCAAATTAATTACACAACCGTGTAATTCTGTTGCGTTTTGGAGGGGCTTGAAAATTTCCATTCGATCTCTAGGATTTCGAGTTCGCGTTCAAATACGAATTCGTGAAAAGTTCATTTAATCGTTCGATTTTCATAGGGTTATTTTTCTCAAAATAGAAAGTTTTTAGAGGAAAACTTTCTCGACTCTTTTCAACGCGTTACATGTCAAAAAGGCTCGCTATTTCAATACGTACTCTAGCTTCTGTTCGAGAAATAGGCCAAGCAAATAACTTTGCATAAAATCGATGAGCACAACGAAACAACCTAACTTTGCCGTAGAGCGTACATTTTTATTTTTTTTTATTTTTCATGTACGCGTTCCTTGCAAATGGAATGTACAATGGGTGAAAAAGGAGCATAGCCGTACATCTAAATAACAGCGGGTATAAAGCTTAGAAAATATCGAATATTGTGGAAAATAAATTTTCATTCGAATAATGCTCCGCGTGATCCTCTTGAAATATCGTTCCATATCTAAAATTACATCGACGATGCGTATACAGTTTGTTTATTCAAGTTCACCGTTCGAAGCGAACTTAATTTCCACGTCATTGTGTGTTGCTCTAGAAAAGAAAGAGGAGCAAGCGACGTGAAACGAAATAAAATTGGAACAAGCTTTTCAGAAATAACATCGCGAAAAACAAGTGTTTGCAAACCGAGTCGTACGGGAGAGCGAACGTAGAAACATACGGAAAGAAATGGAGTCGAAACGATAAAGGGATTAAAAGCTGCGAAATTCGACGTACAGGACGTTTCAAAACACGCGGGATGTGTTTTTGATTTCACGATCACGCGTTTTGAATCACCTTGTACACCTCTGTCGAGGAAAAATACAGGTACGAGCGGAGGTATGCGTATATTCGGTTCATTTTATCAGCTCACGTGTAACTACCTGTCCGAGCTGCGGTCAAAACGTACAAATTCCTTCCCCACCCTTGATCGCTGGCTACCTCTGTTAATTTATTGTCTCCGTCAATGACAACTGGCCCTAAATAATAACTGCCTCGACTTTCTGCTCCTCGTTGTCCCTTTCTTTCATGCATACTTAAGATTATAAACGTTCGAGCAAGAAGGTGATCGTACACAGAGAGGGTTAAGAAAGGGACAACGAAACAGCTGAGAGAGACGAGCTGATAGGATGAACCCGAGTGCATAAGGGAGATGGATAACGGAAAAGAGAAGGAGATGGAGAACGGTCGAGCAAGCATATCCGGTCGTTGCCACGTCTAGAGCTCGTTCACTTGTTTTGTCTCTCCCCACTTGCTGCATCCACGTGTTAGGATGCATTCACACGGAAAGGCTGCTTTTGCTCGTAAAACCTGCTTTCCAGTTTCTCTGTTTGTTGCGGAGGGTTAATTGATGTTAGACACAGGATTAAGTCGAGATACCGCCGAAGTGTCGGTACTTGTACTCGTCTAATCGTGTCAAAATTAACGACTCCGTTTCATTGAAATTTTTTCTAGAATCATTACTTTCAGAGTTATCGAAATGATTTTTTTAAAGAATAAGATTGTATCGCTTTTACTTGGTTTCACTTTGCGTTTCAAATTAACAGCATAAATCCTTGAAGAGTCAAGGAAAGATAGTAGGTCGAGGATAAATTGAAACTCATCCAAACTTTGCTCGTCTTCAATCTTTTTACTACTGTTGAAAGTTGAAAAAGTACTAAAATACATTTTTATGAATTTCAACAAAAATATTTACCCGTACGTGTTTGTTAATACAAATTTAATATCCACTGTCAGACATGAAATATTAACTTTGAAATATTAATAAATATGTACATCCAATTTGATTTTTGACACGATATTGAGATTGATACGTAACGCAAACATTTGCTTACATTTTTTGTTAATGAAAATTTAATATCCCCCCGGGGGTCGGAAATATGACAATGTACTCTGACGATAATATTTCGTGAATTCATTTCTTCCATGGAACGCGTACCCTCCACTGGCTACGGACAATACTAAAACCGTTTCGTTAAACTAAGGTATTTAAGTGGAAACCCTGGGTCACAGGCAGGGGGGAAAATAGTGAAATTACTCCGGAGGTAATGTTACACGAGGCATTCTAAAAAATGGAAATTAAACCTTACAAGGGTATTACAATTATCAAGTTATTTTTATCTCGGACCCTTTCGTGTACTTAGCTCTTTACAAACTACCAGCGAAATTTTCATAATTAATAAGAATCACTGATTTTCCTTTTTTCCTTCTTTTTCCACGATGTTACTCGTGTCGATGACAAAAGGAAAATCAATTTCGATGTAGTTTCAGGTTAGGTAGGTAAATTCAAATTCAACAATCCGACATTCATGAACAGAAATTACATTCAGTTTCGTTTCACCGTGTAACAGCGTGGTTCATTAAAAAGCTATTGTGAAATAATGAATCGCTAAAGTACGGTTTCAACCTTTAATTACAATCCATAATACGTGCTGATGATCGTAAAATTGAAATAACGTTGATGAAATGAATGGAGAACAAAAGATGTTTAATGGAATATTGAATTATGTTTAATTGGAATTAAAGAAAAAGAAGTGTACGATAATTCGTTAATTATTATATTAATTTTAATAAAATTTTATTAACTTTATGTATTAATAAAAACATATGAAATTTAGCCAGAAACAATTTACAAAATTTTGTACCACGGTACACGTCACTTTTCTTTTTTCATGTTATTTTCATATTTTTCTTTTTGTGTATTTTTCTTTCCCGTTGTTCTTTTTCAACGCCCTCTTGCTAAAGCCTGTGTCCTCTAACCACTCTTCTTCCCATTTTATTTCTCCATTTTGCTTCTTCCAGTTCTCTTCTTCTTCACCTTTGCTTTTTCCCTACTTCTTCGTTCCTAGACAATATTTTACCAGCTTCCAGGTTGCTATAGTAACCACTCACGACTTGCAAGCTCTCGAAAGCCCGCGTGCTTCTCTTTTCATCTACAAACCTATATCCCTTCGCGATTTCTTTTGACCATTATGCAACGATTTGTCCCTGTTCCCTTCGCTACCCTCTCCCTCTTCTTCAGACTTCTACTAGAAAATTTCTATAACGGAAGTACGAAATTGTTGAAATTTTTCTACATATTTTTCCCCCCCTGACAAATGAATATATCTATCTTGTAGCGGAGAGAAAGAGGGAGAGGAAATGAACGATAGAGACCATAATGCATTACGTTCCACGTATTCTTATATGCTATATACCTTAATACGATGGGAATTGAAAAGATCCAATGGAATGTGTGTACAGGTTGTCTCAAAGAAAATGTACAGCTGGCCTTCCCCGTAGCTTTATTAATATTATTAAAATTAAGATTTGGAGAATTTCTGCTTCCCGTTAAGTCTGAAATTAATTTGCGAGAAAAGTAACCTGGTTTCGAATCTCATTGACTTCTTTTTTTGTAATGTACAAAATTGCAAATATACAAGGGCTTTGCATTTAGGAAATTGCTTTTCCACGAAGAACCGAGACAATTCCGTACGGTGAAATGAACTTTTATAGTAATTAATGCAAATTACTTTCGTTATGGTATAATTTATTTTATCTTTTACCTACTGAGAAATAATTGCAATTTTAGGCGATGCATTTTCCTTTCCTTCGCGATAAAGAAATATTTTTGATTGATATTTTCTAAATATTTTTAATTAAGATCAGGATATTTGAACTTTTAATTATCTGACCTCGACGAGAAAAATCCTTTTAATCGCGTAATTATGTACGCTTCATCGGATTAATAATTTCATTTTCAGACGTTCGTTTTCGTTGCAGCGCGAACAAAAACGCGCTGAGAAAGGGGATTAATTATCTTAATTAAAATTGCGACAGGCGACATTTAATGTTCGTTACTGTGAATGTTATTCTAATAAACTGCGCCAAGTAATGAGAAACTTTGAAATTAATAATAACACGTACCAGTTTATTCATTAATTCTTTTCTCTTTCAAAGTACAAGTTTGCATAAAATTTTTATGTTGGTTTTTTAACAAACTGAAGTTTATTATTTTACATCGTGCTTTTAAAATATAAATCTCTGGTATATCAATGAAATTATCATAACGATCATCACGCTGAAAATTTTATATCGACCGAAACACGTGCTCTGTTGCACTTTGTCGGTGCTGCAGCTTAATATAACTCTTCACGATAAATATAGCGTTGAATACCACCTCCGTGTGGTCGTTTCACATCCTACCACCAACAAATTTTATTTATAAATTTTCATCAACCCAATAGAGAAGTTGGAAAATAGAAGAGATTCTGAAAAGGTTGAAAAAGGAGAATGGTGTTTGTTTAAAAGCGTAGGAGCAATTTCATCGAACGATATTTATTATTCGGCCAGTTTTGTTGGATGATTGAAAAACAGAAGGGATGTTAATAACGTGCAATTGAAATCGAGCAGACGAGGAGGAAGAGAGAAGTACAGCTTTTCCATGGATCGATCGAAGCGTTGAGTGGTGGTTAAAATACGTTTGTTCATCGGGGCTATTCTACTACTGTCTCTCTTTATTCAGCCACCGGGTGCATTTCGCTATCTTACAGAATGGCCAATAGATGCATTCGATTCGACCGCAATGCTCTCTAGTCCTGTTCGTCGTTACTTTATACAACTTGAATCGAATTAAATCGGAGCGCCGAGGGGTCCTAACGAGGCGAACGTTTCCTTTAATTCACTCAAAATCAAATTCTCTATTGTTCTGTCGATAGAAAAGTTCGGTTTCGTTGTTGCAACAAAGTGGCACAAGATACTCTTCATTTTTAATTCGATTACCCTACCACATTTATTAATAATTCTAATTTTCTATTCAGATTGAATTTAATATTCGATACATTGTTTCATTTTAATAACATGCTATCGGTTTTAATTAGAATACATAATAAATTGATAAGCTAATAATAGATGTGGTAGGGATGCAGTTAACTCTGTACAGAGACCGAATTAGACCCCGAACAATTTCAAGTACATTATGCAAATTGTAACCCATGTCGCTGATCATTTATAACTGCAATTTATGAAATTGAATTTCCAGCGCAACAATGTTGTACTCAATTTGATATATTTGAGCTGTAGTAGTTCTTTAAATTAAATTGAATAGCTCGTTCGCGATTGGTAATCGTGTTTCAAAACTCATTTCACGGGATGTATAATGAGTTAAGCACGATTATTGAATAGGTAGCTTTTAATTACTTTTCAATTGAGTGAATAAATTTTTTACCAATGTAATTTTCTTAAATTATAAAATTGTTAAGATTCGGGACTTTTAATGGGACGCGTTGTTTTTGGGACAGCCTGTATTCGTAAAAGGACGCTCGTAAAAAGTTTTTTCCTTTCCAAAATGAAGCGACACTTAAACGTGAAAAGGCTCTTTTAAAGCAGCCTGAAGTTTGTTCGTATTTACGAGATTTCAGGCTGGACGTCATGCGGAATGAAAGATTGAGAGCACGAACAAAGTAAAGGGGTAATGTAAGAAGAGGAAAGGGAAAACGGTCTTGAAGAACGAAGAAGAGGGAAAGAAAACACGTTGAAGAGGGGAATGAGGAAGCGCGTTGAAACTTTTCTGGTCAACTGATCGTTGATTTAATCGAATTAATAGTGGAACAGAGAGTAAACTTACAAGGAGAACTCGATTAACGTCCTGATAGTATTTAAATGAACTCGATATTTTTCAATCTTTTTTACACATACCATAAAAGAGACCATGAATTATTATTTATATTTTACGAGCGTCTCAATTGATTCAACGCTCTTTCGTTTATCGTTTCGATAATATTTTTCTCTTTTATTAAGCAACATAAAATAATACATAAGAACGTTTCAGTAATTCAGGTATTACTTGCGATATTCCCTGGCGAGAAAATAAAATTCTATATTTTATCGGGAAAGTAAATTAAACTCGAACTCTGCTGCGAATACTTTTTCCACTTTCCCAAGTTTTCAACTTCTCTAAAAATCCCAGGGAACATTGAGAACGCGATATAAATTTCAATCGAATACTTTTCGTGTTACGCCTCTCCCGACCCCCTCAACTTTTGCTTCGAACTGTACATTTATAACTTAACTCTTGCCGCTCCTACATTTCATAGTGTTCAAATAACGCGAGAAAAGTTTTTGTATTTCGATAACAATGTAGAAATACGTACAGGTCGGTCCGTTAACAGGGGTCATAGAAAATCTTGATGATTTTAAACCCCAAGTACATTGAATAAATGCAAATTTGTCATTTCGAAAGTAACAAGAAGAAAAAAACTAGAGTCCAGCGTGTTTCTGGAAAAACACGTTGTTCTTCTGTTCCGTTGTACCACGAGGCACGCGCCAAAAGCATTGTTCCTTTTTTTTTTTTTTTTTTCTACCGGCCGGGAAACAAGAGTGGCTTTTCTTCCACGTGTAAACGGGACTTTATGCGTCGGTTATTCATACCGTCTCGTGTGTATACGTATATACGAGTCAGTGTCGTCGTACATTTACGCCTCTCATTCATACAGGGATAGAAGAGTATAAATACGCAGGCGCGTTCGCGAACACGTGCACGCAAACATTCAACGGGGACACGTAACGACCGTGTAAAATCTCTCCTCTTCTTTCTCACAGTACCCCACCATTCCCACCCATAATACCCCTTCTTCTTTTCATCCATTGCCATCCCTCCTCGTCATCGTTGCCTTTTTATTTATTTATGGAATACATTCCGAGATTCAATTTTGTCCTCGTCTATACTCCTACTCCCTCGACCCCCGTGTTTGTTCATTTCGTTTTATATTTTTCATGTTCATGCTGTTTCCTGCATTTTCTTGCTCCCTTTTTGCGGTACCTGCCTATGTATACGCTCTCTTATTTGTCCCGAGTAAGACACGTCGCTTTGTCGATGCTCTTGTTTGCCGAGTGTGTACCATCGTTTGGTAAACAGTTTTAAGGAATGCCTGGCAAACGTGTCTATAGGGAGTTTCAAAAGGGAGGCATCGAAGGGAGGAGCTAGGGAAATCCCGAAAAATTATTTAAAATTTTGTATATTAAAAAATAAATTTCATCAAGCAGAAATTGTAGAGAGGATACGATTAATAATCAGGTATAACAGTATTTTCGTTTGGTGCTTGGAAGCTTGAAGGTTTGAATTTTGGTGGCCGCATACGTAAGCGGATGCAGCACGATTAAACTTTAAAATGCAATTATCTCAAAATAACTGTGCACGGCAGTTAGCAAGTCTACGCTCAGTAGGGCAACGTAGCCCTTATAATTGCTCTGAATTAATACATCAAACAGCTGTATTATCTACTAGCAAGTGCTCTATATTATACAATACTGCTTGTAGTTGTAATTTCGTATTCCGTTTGAGAGTCTAACAAAATTCTCGTCTATTGTACTGAAAGTAATTTTAACTCAGTAATGTTTCAAGACACCATTAAGTCTCTCGAAACTTTCCAAATTTCTCATCAAAATTTTCGAAATATTAATTGAATGAATTGAAAACTTTTGCGACAGAGGGTATCGAATAATCATCACTAGTCGCGTGATGGTGTACCGTCTATTTCGAGAATTTCGTGTTCTGACAGAGCCGTTGAAGAGGTGGAATGAGCAATAACGAAATGGAAGTCGCTCATCTCGATTTTCGCGACCCGACATTCGCCGAGTATAACCATTCTCGATACGTGGCCATTTTCCCTTGTTCCTTCGTAAAAATTGTCCCGAATCTCATCGACTCAATGTAGCACCACATGTAGAAATATAAAAAATTCTCAGTTTCTAAATTTAATCCTTTCAACAATTAATTTTTCAAATTTTTTTTTTTTATATTCCATGGTTTAAAAAATTTCATATCTCCGAAGTTGAGCCAGTTGGACGACTTTCTCTGTCGAATAGTTTCGTCGCGAATTTTTCGCGTTTCTGTAAAATTCCCGGAAGTATTCGAGCTTCGTGTTCCGATACGCTTCGATTTCGAACTTTATTAATTAACTAGACTTCAGCTTTTCTTTCCGGCTCGCTCGAACAAAACAGAATGGATTTGTAACTGCATTAAACGAAAAAATTACCGTTTTCTATTGGGGGGTTTGCTTTCACCGTTTCTCAAGTTAGTAAATAACAAAAACGGGATTGAATGCAATTTCACAATCCAGATCGCAACAACTTCGACAAAGAGTTGTTTGTTATGCCTGAAAACTGTTCGAATCGTATCGAGTGGTTGCAAATTTTTAATGGCCTATCCGGCGTTCTTTTAATAATAACTTTGAACGTTCTACGCTTATTAAATAAGCACGAAGAATAAGAAGAAGGAGAATAAGATGGAAAAATTTGATTTCACCTTGGTAAGGATTTCGATGGCCAATGCGAACCGGGAACGTAATTAAAGTCCCTTTTCCGTAGGCTCGAATCTCCTTTAATATGTAAAACGAGTCAATTAGAATATCAAACGTGACCTCAAACGAGAGCATGCGCTGCTCTACTAAAATAGCCTGGATACACCACTTTACCAACTGTGTCTCCTTCTGACGAAAATCGTTTCACCTTCTGCAATCCTTCTCCGATTGCACCAAATTAAATTGCTTCTCACAATTAACAATCCTTTCACCTTGTTGTTTTTCTGCTTTCTGTTTCAGGTATGTCTTACATTTACTCGGTTAACATGCAACCGTGGGTAACCTTCATAGGCGAGAAAATGAAACGAGGTATCACGGTGTTGCTGCTCATTAGTAAGTTACAAATGAATGCTTATTAGTTGCTTAACAATGCGATCGAAACGAATTCAACGCGACTAGACTACTAGTAGTAGAAACGGGAACCGATAAGATGGTAGTAAAGTTGCTTAAACGTGGGAATAAATCGTTCTATGGGAGATTTAACGCTAAACACGTACGTACGAGCCGTAATTTGCATGCTTTTATGCGGTCTGAAGTTTACAACAACCGTACACGTGCCACTGTGCCGGAAAAGCTTGTTGTTTTTCTTACAAACGCTCGTTCGCGCCGATCGAAACGGATAAATTACCTCGTCGCTCAGCTGTTTCCCGTAATGAAAAAGTACTCACCGTATCGAATACCGGCACGATTTCATTTACAATCTCTATTCAGCACTCCGACTATCGAAGAACGGTCTTAATTACTCAGCTACAAAGAATGTTGCTGAATATTAGATCGTTGCATATCAAATGACCGATTTCGAAACGTGGAAAGCCTGCCACGATTTCATGAGACAAAAGTATCAGAAATTAAAGCTTAAGCGAAGATGGAATGAATAATGGAGCAATCAATTTACAGGGTGTTTCAAATATATCGTAATTACTGTTTTGTAATACTTTTGTGTCATTGTATCGTATCGAAAGTGAAATCGCTACACAATGGAATTTGTAAGCAACAAAACTGATACGTGCAATTTAAAAATGACGAGAAGAGCTTTTGAAAGATGGAGGCGTGGCTAGAATAAGTGGTGGGAAGAAGGTGGAAGAGTGGTAGGGATAGGGGCGACGTAAGGTGGAAAAGAAGTTGCAGTAAAATAAATTATGCAAAATACTTTCCTTCGTTGGAATATGAAATCATGCCGCGGAGTTCTCGTCACACGAGGCGGAAGAATTTACTTTTCTCGGACGAGTCGGGAATCGTGTAAGAAAAAAATCAATTCAATAAAGTTTCAATGATGGTTTATACACATCCTGAAATATTGATTGTATCGTTCGATAGAAAATACGTATTTCTAGTTAAGATAGAAGAGGAAATGAACTTGAGGTAAAATATTAGTTTCTCCTTCGAGTTCATCGTGGTTTCGTGTTATTCTTTGGCCTGTCGGAACTTTTGAATAGCATGCAGTGAGACACAAGTTTTATTTACTTTTGACGGGCGTAGGGTGAAGTTCCAGATTCTGTCCCGCCCCTTTCGATACGCCCCGGGAAATAAAACCTATTTGTCATCGTATACGTGTCATGATTTCGTGAAATGCTTTCACTGGATTCTACAAAGGTTATCTGATCGTTTTTCAACGTAATCTGATTGAATTTTAACCTTGTCAATCTTTTTCCTTGCCTTTGGGAAACTTTTCTTGCGATTAACCCTCTGAAAAATGAATTTTTCCTCATTTTTAATAAAAAGAAATAAAATTTAAAAAAATTTTCCATTACTTAAAAATAATAGAAAATAGGATTCGATAACAGAGTGTAGGATAGTTGGAGGATTGATTTCTTAAAACAAAGTAGATATATTATGAAACGTAAAAGGGGAAAGAAATTGTAGGAAGAGTGAGCGTATCGTGTAACAGGGACTGATGTGAGAGAGAGAGAACGACCAGTCACAGGGAATATAAACGGATTACATGCCTCGAATGCATTTCATTCGCCCCTCTGCCTTGTCCTCTTCACTTGAAACAGAAATACTCGGTCCTTTTCTACGAATACCTGCGGCCACGGATTTCTCGGACGATAATTAATGCGGAACGAGACACGTTCTTCTCCCTCTCACCCTGTTGGATTTTTGAATGAGTCACGTTTTTTGACAGCCACTAAATGAACCCCGTTAAACAAGTACTACGATGCTCGACTTCTGTCCTCTGATTTAATTGATTTCTTGCCAAAACGACGTTCAACCGGGACGTTTGTGAATATATCTCTTTGACTCTTGGCAATTCGTCTATTTTATATTTATAAATTTTTTAAGAGGCTAAATTTGATTTTTTATTAAAATTTTCTCAATATCTTTTAATCGATCGGCTCCACGAGTTTCCCACCCTACCTTCGAATGACATCAAACACACTGTACAGCGATGTAAACTGAGACCAAGTGTGGGTGGTGAACACACTGGCACACAAACACGTAGAAACTTAACGGTCAAAGCTTGTTACACTGTCACACAAATATGACACCGGGATCGAACGGAATTCAATACTGGTTTGAAATTTGTAATCAGATTGACGGCGAATTTCCGATGAATCGTGACAACATCATCTACATATATGGAGAGGACGGAGATATTCGGATGACAGATGCAAATGTAATCCGGCTTGCATTCCGTATATTATTTCACTTATACCCATGCATACGTGTTTGCCCGGTATATATTTGTCCGTACCCGTAGTGACACGATGAACATTATTGCACTGTAATTTTGCTACAATGCACTTTTCAACGTTTCCACGGCGTTTTATCGGAAACCGATAAGATTGAAATTATGGCTGGCAATATTAACCTTTCAACTAATATTACCCCGGGATCACGGTAATAGTTTTATTAAAAAAAGAAAAGGAAAATATAAAAGCGTGTATATAATCGATACTTCGAAGGGGGAGGATAAAAGTTTTTATCGAAAATGAAATGGGACTAAGATACGTCGAAAAAAAAAAAATAAATGAATGGATATTGAAATTTCATAAGTAAAATTTAGTATTATAATATTCGTTCTATATGGAAATTAATTGTAATTGTTATCGTTAATTAGCTATTAAAATTAATTTTTCTGTACACAAAATTAAAGGATTTCGAGGGTTAATCGACCAGTCGGATAAAAAATTTTAATCCATTGCTGTCCAATATTAAATTATCGCATTTTATCGAGACAAAAACCTGGTGCTTCTGGCATACAAGCGTTTTTAAAATGAAAGATAATGCCCTCGTGTCCGACCATTTATAAAACAGGCCGGTTTTTATTTTCCCTGAAAAATCTCATAGTGTGCGGAGATTCCTCGTCTCCCTGTTCACGATATTCTCCTTACTATCATTCCGAAAGGCGACACACGAGTAAGTGAATAGAATGATATATGTATCGTAGCGATAAAGTGTCTCCGTTTCATATACCGCAATATTTTCTCCGTAGCATGTCAAGCGTATTTTTCTTCGAGGAACAATTTCTTCTTTCGAACGAAAGTATCAAGCTGAGCAAAAAAACAAAAAAAAAAAAAAAAAATACGAGGGTATGTGTTCGCTATTAATCGTTTAACAGTGATAATCTTGGAAATAAATTCTTAATATATTTTTATCCCTCGCTTGATTAAGGAGATCCAATCATTTTTATTTTTATTTTTGCTGATTGTCCTACTCTTGGACATAACTTGATCCTCTGCATACCCTCGACTTATTTATCTCAGTAATTCTCAATAAACTACTCGCTTCCCTTGTCTCTTGCTTACTCATGAAGCAATAAAATGAATTTACTCCAATCTACAACCTCTTTCAGTGACCGACTCGTTTTATACATTAGTATTGCGCATTCATTTTTTCTCTCCTTTCGTATGCATTGTGATACGTGAATCTTCGACACAGAAAGTTAACAATAACCTTCTATCAAGGAAGGTTCTCGGATTATCACAAAGCGATGTGAAGAGAGGAAAACGAAAGCGTCGAAGGCCCTTTAAATTTTCATTATCGATATCCGATAACGGAGTGGTACTGTGATACGCGACTATCCAGATAATTTTCTCATTTGAAAATCCTTCTTTAAAAGAACGAATAATTAATTATTTATCAGGTATTATTTTCACTTTCGATAATTCAATCATAAAAATGTTGTCTTAAAATTCGATGTTTTATGCTTTTCAATGTGAAATTTTTCAAAGACTTAATTAATTCATTAATTAATTAAGCAGAATATCTGATATTATAATATCGTATTGCGATAGATGGAAATATTCTATAAACTTTTACGGTATCTCGCTTATCTAAATGATGGGGAATGCTGCAAAGCATTCTCGGTTAATTGCTATTGTAGAAGTAATCAGGAAGGAATTACGGCAACTAATTCAGGGATATTGCGTTTTCGTGAATCGCGGAGCTAATATGCGTCACGAGATACGATTCATCATTGTAAACTGGAATGCGATCATAGGTATTGTCGTCATTACCGTCATAGATGAACACGTTAACGTTGCTTTAATGTGAAATGAGTCACGGGGAAAGAGATATCGATATGCCACATAATCTATGATAACACGTATGTACACTTGACGTTTATATTCAAGATAAGCTCATGAAACATACACGGGATTATGTAGGAATTCGCTTGATAACAAACGATTGTGTCGGTCGTCGATAAAGAAGAATTTACATCTCATTTACAGTTTTCATTACTTTTTTTTCTTTTTTTAACATGATCTTAAGAACATACCGGGTGTTTGAAATTACAGAATCTCTCGACCGTACTTTAATTAATTTTTGTATAATTACTACTGTATACAAAGGGACATGATTTGAAGATCGCTAGATGTATTCAGTAGCTCGTTGGTGAAACGTAGCAATAACCGAGAGTGGTGAATTTTCATTTACTCAGCACCGTTACTTCCATTCCTGTATGCAGCAAGTATCATTTTGAATAGGAAACGAGCAAAGCGAGCCTCGTGCACACGTTTATCGCGTTTTACACGCCTTTTAAATAGTTGCATGAACGCATTTATAGAACGAGGATACGTATTTTCTTTTCAAAGTGAACGTTCAGCTGGTAAGTTCTTATTAACAAATGATATTTAATCTATAAATAATCGTGACCGTGTCCTATCGTAACTCGTGCTCGTTTTATAATATTAACTTTGCTCGTTTCTAACGCTGGTGTTAATTAATCGTTTCGCGATAACGCGAACAGAGCAACGTTTCGCAATTCAAGGCTGATTTAAATTAAAAGTCATTATCGTTCTCGATTGCTACACCGAAAGAATCTTCAGGAATATTGCGTCGCAAAACTTTGATCAATCACGGGTGTATAATATAATTGAATTAATCGCATCGTATTTCTTTTTCATTCCGTGTCGGAACGGATTAGTTGAAAATTAATTATTATTTTCGAGACGGTTCGTTAAAGTTATTAATTTTCATAGCCGATCCCGGACTATGGTATCCGTTTATTCCTGGCTTACTTTCACCTCGCCTGCTTTACCACATTCTTTGTTATTATTGAGAAAATTTACATTCATCAACGTCGTTTCACTTTATTGTTTCACGAGAATACAGTTTTCGGTAGTCCTGCTCGTTTGTTCTTAAACAACTTCGATGTAATAGTCCCTAACGAGCTATCTTCGAGGTGAACGGGTCGATCCATTAATTATCACGATTATTAGAATTTTAATCGGTATTAAACGGATATTTTTCCCGTCATTTTTTTGATATTTAATTCACTATGTTCGTAACGTTATTTACATATATTCGTATACGAACACATTCCAACATTTTCATCTCCGAATGTTAATAAATAACACACACGTGTTGGACTTCCGTTTTCAATATAATTAAATAATTTGTTAACAATTTTGGTACACAAAGGCTATCGGTGATTTCGCAAATGAATTTCGCGTATTGATTTTCATAAAGGTTCGATGCACAGGATCGATAGGAATTGGACTTTGACATATCGACGTGTAAGAGATTTAATGCAAAAACTGGCGTGATTTTCGAGAAATTGAAGTTGAACATTCGAGTCCATTTCGAAATTGGAACCGGTCAAAAACGGATACACACGGTGAATACGAGATAAATCAATTGAAACTGTATAAACGTACGTGCGTCGGATATAACACATGGAAACGAATAAAATGTTTAATGAAAATGACGTGAAATACACAGATTTTATTTCTCTATTTTACTGGTAAAATAATGTTAACAATTCACTGGGTCCTTTATGAGCGTGTCAGTTGCGCAACGTTTATTTATGCATTGCATTTTCCAACAGATGAAAAATACTTTGTAGAAGTTGTGTAACGTGATGTGGATAATTAAAATACAATGTAAAAGCCCGAACGCGTATCGAATTATGCAAACGGGCAAACAGTGTTCGTGCTTATTCAGAAACAAAACACGCCAGCTCGTACAATGCATTATTATTTGGAATTTACGACGGTACTCATGAGAACGATGGAAAAGGATGGAGTCGTATTCCTCTACACTTGTTATCTTATCGTGATCTCTAAAAGGGTTTCCAGCTCGGGAGGTGATCAAATATTGGGACGAGTTGAATCTCTTTGGGCAACGAATCGATTAAAAATTCCAATTCAGATCGAATCCACTGTAAACATTTATTTATTTATTTATTTATTTTTTCTGCTTTCCTCTTTTCGCAGAAATTATTAAAATCAAACTGTGGATATTTATAGAGGAATAATGCATCAAAAAATTGTATCTTTTTTTTCTGTGTCTTCTGATGTGTTATTAATTTATATATAAAGTTTCGTAGTCTAGTAATGAGTACGATGAAAAGAAGTAATTGGAAAAGAAAATAGTATTCGAATGGTATGAGAACCACTGCTTCGAGCAGGTTGACTGCCCCCTTCCTCTCCTCACCCCCTTACCCCGTTGATTTCATGCTATAGCGAAGCTCGTGTTACACGATGCAGCCCTATCTTCCGGCCAATCGATACGTACTTAATTAATTAACCCCTCCGTACGTATTTCGCATTATTGCTAATTGCAAATCCAACGAAATATACATTATTATAATTATTATGATAAGGCTTTACATAACGTTTATGTTTGCGTGAAGAGTGTACTTCTAGTTTATTTAGGGTTACTTATAGTCTACTTAGAATTATTTATAATCCAGTTAGAGTTATTACATTTTTTAGTCGATTTAAAATCTCCTTCCTTGCATCATATTATTTATATTAATATTTATTTTAATTTCCTTCGTTAACGAAGCTGTCGAGATAGCCATAATTAAAATTAAAATTAAAATTAAAATTAAAATTTCATTTTTATTTTCTAAATTTCAAGCTTAGATATTATATTCTATCGTTGAAAAATTTGACTGTCTAATTTTAGTCGAAGCACGGTTACACAAAATTCGTACGACTGGGTCACGATTGACCCAGTTTCGTGGTCGGTGAATTAAGAAATATTTTGTGCCGTTCTGCGGGGAGCGAAAGAGAAAATAAATAATAATGGTAACACGCGGCCGCCATTCTAGAGAATGTTTTTAATTAAAAGCGCTTTGAGCGTTGAATTTCGTTTTCCAATTACGAGAATAATTTTTCAGTAATAACGAAATTAGCGACGAAGAGAGGAAATATACAATTTTGTATATTTATGTTTGGGTAACTTAAATTATGTTTGTTTTTTGCCAAGTTAATTTCTTCGATTCGACGGGTAATAACGCGAATTTGTTTGCTCACAAGGTGGACACGCGATATTACCTTTGAGGTGAATGAATATTTATAAAATATTTCCCTACTAGAAAACTCTCCCCCGGTTCTTTGTTTTTTTTTTTTTCTTTTTTTTTCGAGAAAACAAATGGACAGGCGCGCGAGGGGAATATTAAACGGAATCCGTGGCGGTGCTCCACGAGAACGGAGGTACGGTTCAATTTTTCAAAAGTTCCAATTCACTTTGTTTGAATGGAGCCAGCTGAATGCACGTAAGATTACATTCTTAAAGTAATTTAAAGTTCGTGCCAAGTTTCTCGGGGTTCTCGTTGTTAAACAGCATTAACTCGGTATTGGAGTTGATTTTACGTAAAAAGAAACGAAAGAGGTGTATCTATAGAATTAAAGAGCTTCGACTCACCGGTAAATCTTGCTTACGTTCCTTCCTCCTTTTTCTTTTCTTTTTTTTTATACAATATATTCCTTGAGAACCACGGTTACACTGTTCTCTATCTCTCTCGGCTGGAAAGCGAACGTTTACGAGTCACTTTCTTAATTAACCCTTATCGTTACATACGATACTAGCGCGCATATAATATGTTTCAAAAAAGAATCTATTTATTTTCTATGTACCTCGCGTGTGCTTACAAAATACGTGTACACAGGCAATTACGGTAACATCGCGTATCATATTTCTCGACAAAATTTCCAATGGCGATTTCCATGTAATTAGAATAAGCATCCTCGTGTTAATACAGTGTCTAGGGGTTAGAGGAGGTTTTAGTAAACACCTAGTACATTATTACCCGTTAACACGCACGAACATGTCAAGAATTATGTAGATTTATTAGAAATTATTTAATAGGGATACGTTGGGTCGTGGTTCTCAACCGGTGGAGATAATTTAATAAAAAATGGTGGGTTATTAATAAAAATGAATAATTAATTTTTACATTTTTATTTTTATTATTATTGAATGGATAAAAGGATTAATCGAGGACATGTAGCATGGATTTCTATGAGGATGGTAAGAAAAAAGAGAGAACAGGTCGAATGAAAATGAATGTTCCCCCTCGATTCACTGACGAAAAAGCGAAACTTCTTCCAGCATAGCGGGGATTGTAATATTTATAGTGGAACATTAGGCAGGTATGGGAATCGTCCGTGTACAGTGGCTCGTAAAAGTTCGAACGAGGTCGTGGCTAGTATCCCCGTACATATACTCGGCTAGCCTTATTCGGGTCACTTCGTAACCCTTCGTGTGTCACTCGTGTTGTATTTTGTGGTTAGGTTAGTAACCGGAGAGCTGTCGGACTTTTGGTGAAATAATTTCGCCCTCCGCGTCTAATAATTACACCGCTCGCTTAGCTTAGGGAATTCTCCCGTTGGAAATTTTATGTCTTTCAAACTATTCGACGCTTCTTTTTCATTTTTCTACCGGTTAATATACTTTATTACATTTAGTCCATTGAAGTTTAATTAATTTCATTTTTAACCGGTTTTAAGCAGAAACTATCTTTTTATTCGTTCACGCGAAGGAATAAAAAGATATGTTTCAAGGATGCCTTTTTCTTTTTAAATAAATGATCTTCGGTTTACGAAGTTTTCCTTACGTGCTTCAAGGAATCAAGCAGCCTGTTCCGTTTCATTGAATTTGAATAAGCTTTGAGTAAGCTTAGCGATTATTTAAATGAAATTTCAATGAAGTCGACGAAAATATTGGATTTAAAGATAATTGCGAAGAGGAGAACGGAGAGAGCAGAGTTATTGATCCGAGGAGAGAGTCGGTGCATTTATGAAATTGCATTCATGAAACAGATAATATATATATATATATATTTTATAATCAAATAGAAAGGATACAAATTTCTAAAAGGACACACCCACGCTCCACTTTTGAATCAGAGGTCAAAGTTACTTCGACGAATTCGAGCAATAACTTCAAATCATTTTATCGAGAGCACAGAATCGAGAGTTATTCAAATATAACAGAATGGTATTGAAATAAAAGAATTTTCTGGAAACAACATTCAAAGCTCTATGGTTACCGAATTCCGATTTAAAAAATCCTTTTCTATACAAATTTTAAAACCATCGAGTATCAAATATAAAAAAGTAAATGAAAATTTTATACCATTCGTGTGGTAAGGGGTTAATAATTACTGGGATTAATTAAAATTTTCATACATCAAAAATGTTGGAAAAGTATCGTAGGATATATTTGTCGCGCGAAAATTACGAGTGGGCGGAGTCAAAGCGATGGTAGGAGGTGGCAGTGGCGGTGGTGGGGGCACGGCACGACCAATAATGACTTTTAATAAATTCAACTTGCAGAGCGTGAATGAAAATTCGTATTTTTCGCTGGGCCACGAATGAAACGATAATAATTGTTTAAGCTAATTGAGTCGAGGCTGAAAAATGATTTAACGGCCAACGGAATTTGAATTCATCATTCGACCAACGCATCCATATTTATCGAGCACTTTTATCGAGAAACTTTCCCCGTTCGAGGACAACCGGGGGGAAATTAATTCAATTTAGTTGCCGCGAGACAAAAGAATAATGGACCACGATTTAAATGCTATTGCAGATCTTGTCGTGAGTAATCAAATGGCTAAATTTAACTTTGTCATTAAAGAAGTCGAATATTTTCTTTTCTTATTTATTTTATATAAAATCAAGTCGATCGATACGCGAGATATATTATCTAAATAAAAATAGGTAAACTGTATTAAAATTTCTTAATTAATCTACAGCTCACAAAGATAGGTAAGCTCATAAAGATAAGCTAACTTATCAAAGCACAAGTAATATAAATAATATTTTTATGACTCACTTAACAATAAATCTACAAAAGGGGTTAAAATGACTTGTTTGGCGTCTCTTTAGTTGCGTTAGAAAATATTGATTTCTCTTGTATCTATAAATAATGCTTGTCATGTGATAAAATTTATATCCAGAGGCAGATTCCAACGTTCGCTTTTATTTAACCATCGTTTCGATTTTAATTCGTATAAATACATCATTTCTGTGAAAGAAGATATTAATTTTCCCATGTGCCGTATACGAAATTCGTTCGAAGAAATTCAATTAAATTCAACAAACATTACTGAAACATATTTCGTCGGAAAGTTAATATTTCTTATCGTTATATCTTTTTGCCATTTTCACGAGTTCTTGATTTTCCAAGAGAACTTTTCCAACGGTATTATTAAGCATTAAAGCGTGGCTTCTGTATCGATAAAGAAGGTACGTTTCACGATAACAGCCATACATAAAGCACGGATATTCCCGCAAGATTTCTGAAAAACGAAACAGAAGAGAACCAGGGGAACTCGTTTCCGTCGTAATTGAGATACAAGAAATCGTATTTTTATCTGTCCCGCTGTTTCAACTTAACTTTTTATTATATTCCAAAAGAAAAAAACAAACGAAAGCAATAATACTATTATTCTGAATATTACTAATGGACTGTATAAAATATTAGAGGAAAAAATTTCATTACTATATCCTTTCAGACTGGTATAAAGTCATCGTTATTTAATCAAATGAATAATATTAATTAAAAAACATGCAATTATTCTTGACATTTTTCTCTCCCTGAATTGCAACAGTTTTGTGATTAACAATGATTATTTTAGCGGTATAATGAAGCAAAATGTTGCTCAAGGGTAAAGTGACGTATCAGTTATTAAAACTTTAATCATTTCTATTTCAAAGTACAGACAAAGCTTAGCAAGCAGGCTGAGTACAGTCGATGGGAAAAGTTTTCCTCGAGAGGGAAAACTGGATCGATGCCTGTTTCGCTCGTGAACTGGTCGCTTTACGTAATATTAAAACTATTTCGGGACTTTGTTTCATATAATGAAGCAATTTGTAAAAAAGAAAAATTATTAGCAGAAATATCATTTTATAAAATATGAAATTCATTTTAAAACCGTATTTTATCACGGTGATTTATGGTGAATTTATTTTAATCCGTTTTTTAAAATTTGCTGCAGGATATTGTAAATTTATGATCCCATTTTAAAAGTATTTTTAGATTCTTGTGTTTCGATGTTTATCGTTCCACTGAAATTCTTTTTCTTGTTAATTTTTTTAGATCATGGAGAGAAAAAACGGAATGAATTTAAAAAAGGAAAAAAAGGAATAAGGGTTGTTTTCGAAGCGGGAAAACAATTTTGACAACTTTCCTCTACGAAGCTAAATAAAAGGGGGAAAAAACAATTCGCAATCGAACTGTTATTTACCAATTGAAATTGATTCACTTTTTATGTTTAAACCTCCATAGTTTTTTTTTTTACATGGGTACATGATTTTATGTATTTATAAATTAAAATCGATTCGTTTCTCTGTTGTTTTTTTAAATATATTTTTTCCAGTTTATTGCACGCGATCCTGGCGAATTGAACAAAATGAATATTTGAAACGTGTTACATGCATTTCTCGCGTAATTAAAATTAATACGATTAAAGGGTTATAATGGACATATAATGAATGCATGACTGCTGCCATTGGCAAACAAGACACGCTCGGTGCGGATTGAATAGAATCGTTGTAAATCAATTAATTAGTAATAATAGCAATTGTAAATGTAATTATCCGTTCCAAAAGCTAATATCATAATGACATTATTTGTTTCGTATCACCTGGATCAATACCGTGCGCCATTCGATGATACAAATTTTCCATTAATCATAGCTTCAGAAATTACCATCTTTTTCTTTATAATTACATTCCAAATTCACAGATTTCAAGGTTGAAAAACGAAGCAAAAAAAAAAATGAAAGCTAATTTACTCCGAAATTCTCTTGGTATAACGAAATGTTATTTCTAGATTACACGGTAAAGTGATGTTTCGAAAGAAATAGAGGCAGGAAAGGAAGAGATACAGCTAATTAAACGATACAATTAAGCACAAACTCGAAGATCCCCTGGAGAGATTCAATGTAATTCAATGTACTCTCCGTTGAATAAATTTTACGGGAACGTTTTCGAAATGATATGTTACAGGTCTTTGTTCTTGCTAGTGTATCGAACGTGGTGCCCATGGAAATGGTGAAATTCCATCGGAATAATTAAATAAAAGGACGTGTCGAGTGATAAAACTCGTTTCACGATGTTAACCAACGAATCGAACAAGTTTTATAGTGGCGAAGTAAGAGACAGAGACAAGTTCCTCTGAAATCACGTACTACCCCGTAATGGATGTGTTCTCCTCTCTCTGTATATACTTTTCTCTACGTGTACACCCGTTCTATGTAGCTACATACAACAGCTACATTTTGTTCGTGATTTCCATGGAGAGTTAACGTACTATATGTTCTTAGGTAGTTGGAGTATTATTGAAGTTTCTATACGTTCTCTAACGACCGAACAATGTTAAGAAACTTAGCGACAATATCGACAAACGGGGCTCAACTATGGGTGGAAGGGAATGAAAAATAGAGGCTTTTGTTATTTCCCCGCGTGCGCTCGTTTCGTTGGATAAATTCGTTTTAGAACCGATCGGACCGGTTAGTCTACTTAAAACGAAACATTCCTTCTCTCACGGAATAGAATTTTTCCTTTGCATTATTATATCTTTCATTACTATTCCTCGAAGATTCGGACTTTTATCGTAAAAAGGTCGAGCCACGAATTTTTCACGAGCTTTATCTTGCCTGACGGCAATAAACTTACTCTTTCTTTTTACTCGAGCAAATTGCATCGCGTACAATGTTGCCTTTTTTTCAAACAGTGAGATCATAAAATTCTTAGATAATTTATACAATTATCAGAAAGCGAATTAATTAATTACATCCAAGTATTTCTACGTAATCATCTGGGTGTCATCAGTGTCGTCGAATAATCGTTATTTGCAATAACACGAACCTCGCAATTCTTATTTTCAAAACAAAATTGTTCTAATATCTATTTTATTCTCCGTCGAATAAACTACGTTTCCCGGAAAATTCCCCGACGCGAAATATTAATAGGAAAAGTTATATTTTTAGGTGAATTATCATTCCGCTTGAACTTTAACCAGTAAATGCCGCGGAAATAATTTCGTTTCATTGTTTCCGGTGAGAAGTTGCGAATCTGTTGTAGAGTTTCTCTAATAATAATCGAGAGGTGCAACTCTTAAGTAGTCGCTGTTTAAATTATCGTGCAATTTGTTACTTTTCGTTGATTCCCCTCCGGGTCATTTATCTATTTTACTTAACCACCTCTCGAACGGTGCTTTTATGGCAATAAAACATTAGCAATTTATGGCGCGTCGAACGGGCTTAAAACCTTCCTGTTCATTACTGGAAGCTGGTGGAATCTTTTATGCGGTTGCATTTCTTTCATCAATCAACGTCTTGAAAGAATAACCCTGAAAGGGTATGAAAAATGACGAAAGAGAGGAGCCAGGTATCTACTTTACCTACAGATCCTTTCGTCGATCATCGCAATTGTCGACTGATAACGAGATGATCCTCTTAACAATCGTTTTTTTTCATAATAAAATACAAGTCAGTGGATACGGTTAATCGATATTTTTGATCAATGAGAATCTAACGTTTGATAACGCGCGAATCTAACAGTTAGTAAATTGAATGAGATTTTCGAAGTTTGTTGAAAAGTATTCCCAATAGAATAGTAGAAGTGCACTCTAGTGTAAAATCAATATTCAGTTTTTAGCAAGAATTCGGATGGTGAAAGCAACCGGAACGTGCTCGAGCGCAAACTCGAGCGAAGTGCACTACTTTCAAGATTTCTCAGGGGTTGTCCGATTTAAATCGAAAAAATGATTGATCGGGCAAACGTTTCTTGATCGTTTCGCCTTGTACTTCGAATATACACTGTTTCATTTTTCATTCGCGATAGATCAAGGAATTCTTGTTCCACGGTTTACAGATTATTAACACGTTTCTCTATCATTTTCAAATGATAAAATATAAATGAAAATAAATTTTTTCAACTCTAGTCGAACGGAATTTATATTGAAACGAAAGAAATTTTTAAAATTGTCTGAATAAAAGTACATTTTATTACGAGGGGGAAAATATCTTAAAGCCTTTGTCGAGAAAAGCCTTTGTAAACGCGAATAAATACTCTTGTACTTTATGTAGGTAATAGCAAGTGGATTGAGAACCACTGACGGTAAGTCATACCGCAGGAATAGCTTCCCCTCTAAAGTTGCATGACTCTGTTATGTATGTGGTCTATTATGTTTGCGACTTATAGAATAGCTTTCAGCTTGAGTAGCGTAAAGGTCCTATCACAACTGCAGTTTACTTTGCCTTCAAACTTTCCTCTTTAATACGCGTACGTTGTACCCGAGTATTGATCGACTCTACAAATTTATTATTTTCATATAATTAGTGTTCCCTAGTGTTTCCGGATAAAGGTAATTAATTATTCGACTGAACAATGATGAAATTAATTAATTACGATAATTAACGACGGGGTCGATGGAAAAATTTGAACAAGCAAGAATTGCTTTTTAACCGTTTCTAATTTTATCTACGTAGACGAAGAAGAAACGACGGTAAAAAGCAAATCGATTTAGAATTTATTCGCCGATACACCCGCGACGATCGACGAAATTTACGAGAGTGTACGGCGATATAATAGTCGCGGTAAAATTACACGTATAAATTCAAATTCATTTCGTACGGGGGTGGTGCTTTACGACGAAACGATTTTCGCGGCACGTACTTCAACGGGAATAAACATTTTATCACTGTCATCATTTATCTCGCTGGCTGACGGAGTTCCATCATTCCCGCCGCGTTTCTTTTCTTCTCTCTGTGTATCGAGCCTGTCTTATAGAATTTCAGACCCCGTGGCTTGCTTATACAACACGGAAAGTTATTGGAAAACTATTCGGGACGGAGCACCGAATATTACGGAATAAAGGGGGGAAACGATGGTGGTGGTGATGGGGATGGTGTATCGATGCTTCCATCAGGGAACCAGGATAAAATTCTTTTTCCACGAAACGTTACGTTTTTCATCCCAAATCGTTCGTCCGTTTATTTATTACCGATTCATGAGTAATAACTATTCGATAAACACTCGAGGAATCAAGGGACATTTTTGATCCGATCTCATCGGTTCGGTTAAGTTTCACCAGGCTGTTTAAGTTACCGGTCATTGCCGCGTCTATTAAAACGCCCTCTAGAGAGGTTTCCCGGTAAAAAATGAAACAGCTACTCACGAAGTCCCGATGAAACCAGTTCTCGATGGCCTCACACAATGTGCGGTGCATCGTAGAGCAAGATGAATTCCACGGTCGACGAAACTCCGTAGACTTTTCTCTCCTACCCTTGTTGTATGCACCGTACATACCGTGTATTATTATGCGCGTTCACCAACGTGTATGTAATACCGGTTTTAACGTGTACGCGTTAGAAGGTTTATCGAGTTGCAGTTTTCGCCGGGAATACATCGGCCGATGCAGAAGGAATGTTTTTCTTTTACTTGCCTCCGCGGTTTTCTTTTATTCCTTGCTGTCGTTTCACCGGCGAACGATATTGGAATAACTGTACGGTCATCCTCGGTCAATGATCGTTTTATCACATTTCCAGGCAAAATTTGTTTATTTATAGTAAACGGAACTAGTTTCTCGTGTATCTCCGTTTAAATATAATTTAATCAGCTCGAAATGATGGAAGGTAAAAGATAAATTTATTTATGTATATTAAAAGAGATTAGCTCGTTCGTGTTTTTTTTCCCCCCCTCTTTTAGATCCAATTCGAGTTTGGAATTGGCATTACATCACGTTTCACCATTCAGTTATCTCGCATAATTTATGTTTAATAGCCGGCTTTAATAATATGCTTTTACAAAGCACGCTTTACCATATTAATTTCGTTTCGCTTGTACGATTCCCAGCCCGTTAATTAATGTAATATATTATTAATTGTTGCCCGCTACGAGTTTCAATCACACATTGTGTTTCGTGGATTTATTTACGTGCAAAATAATTCCCGGTGCAATCGAATTATCATCGAAACTTGTTATTCGAACGGAAACGTATCGGTACCCCCTTTGTGCTTACGAAGTTTCAGTTACAGGATTTTTCCCTTTGTTTGCAAATATTATTGTAATAAATATTATCTCTTTAAATGGTACAATTCGACGTTACTTAGAAAGGTACATTTAAATCTCACTGTTCCTTCAACTCGTCACGTTTCACCTTTGTTTCCTTATCAAAAGATATCGCGAAGAATTAAGGAAAAACTTTGTTATCTTCGTTGCGTAACGGTTGCAAATAATAGATGCAAAGTTTGTCGAGAGTTTTTACTGAAACGAAACAAGCAACTTTAATCCCCTCTTTCTCTACCTTTCTCTCATTTATTCTGGAAAATGTAAACGTCACTTTATTATTATTATTATTATGCTCGCGTTGAGAATGTATGCTTTTATGAGCGTGCATTATATAACGTAGCCGGCAGGCAGGAGAGGAAAAGGGTTGGAAAAGTTTTCTGTAAGTAGTCTAGGACGTTCGTTTTAGTTGGTTTCACCTTACTCCCCTCTGCTGTTTCATTGAATTGCACCGAGAGAAACTAGCCGAGTTTCGGTGCTGTCCAAAATAATAAAATTGTTCGCCGGTATTTTAATTAGAAATTCGCGATGGTCGACGCGTATGCTCGTGCCGGGCGTTATCAAGGAATTAAGGGAATTAGATTATCGAGTGAAGTTAAGTGAAAATTACAGTATTCTCTTCGTTGCGTTCCTGCTAATTCAGTTTTCGTATGTAATTGAAACGCGTGCACGCAACGACCTTCTTTAAAGATACTTCGCGTGGAAGGATAGAGTAACCGGGTAATTTTATAAATTGCACCGCAATTATTTTTACCTCGATAAACGAGATAAAAAGAGTGCCGAATTCGCGTGAGATAATAATTCAAAATCAACGGGAAAACGAGTCGCGTTATCAGCGGCGAAATAGTTTTGACCACAACGGGATTCGGCGTGTCGACAGCACGAAATCCCTAAAAGGGGATTTCCTGACGCTTTTAACCAGTCAGTGAAGGCATTCCGCGAAAATGAACTCCCCAGGCCGGCGATTTATTTACGCAACCGAGTGGCGCGGCATTTTGTTTATCCAATAAATTTATCGTTTCACAGGACTCGTTTCGAGAGTTTCAAGTTTGCGAAATACAAAGAGCGCTATGCGAAGTCCATGGAAATGCGTTTGATCGATGATAAAAAAAAAAGAGAAAAAGAGAATGAAAAATAATCGCTCGCTGCTGGAGGCGACTAATTTTTGTAATAAATTGAAAAACATCTGGGAGATATTTGGAGAAGGACCGGTGGAAAATTGCTGAGCGCGTTAAAAGATAAAATTTGCATCGGTCCGGTGAAAACCGGCATTGGAATAATGAATAGAAATGAAACATAAAACGCGAGTTCCTCAGAACTTAGTCGAAAAGTAACTTTTTCTTTGCATGGAATTATAAGTTTTAAGTACGATGTTTAACTTCCGTGAAACTGTTCGAAGATTTCAAGCCACTGTAAAAACTAAAATATTGAGAAGTCAGCTCGCGGACTCCACGATAATTCGAAGTTTCATGATAACTTCAAGATTTTGTTTAATCTCGTTTTCCTTCATTTTTTATTTCAGGAAAATTAAAAGTGTTATAACGAGATTATTGTAAGAGAAAACTTTAAGTTCTTCAGTAAAAAAGTAACTAATTAAAAATTGCGAAATTTCCAAATATGATCATCGTTAATTTAAACAAAGGGAAGTTCTGTAATTTCGAGAGAGAAAATTCTTTCAAGAAATTCCGAGAAGACGTAATATTACCAGAGATAAAATTACGTAAATCGACGTACAATTCATGTCGAAATCTTATCTTTGGCACAGTTAATGGAATACAAGGAGCAACAGGCCATTCATCGAGATTTCATTGGACAGACGAAGAATAGAAGGCGTCCATTGTCGACGAAGAGTTATTAGTCATTATTATGAAGTCGTTCTGGCGTGTACACGAATTCTTCTTCATGGGGTTACTATATAATTTTGAGCGGCGAAAAAGAGGAGCCATTATGGCAAGTAGGGCGCGGCGGTAGAACGAACCGCTTAAAACGATTAAAAAGAACCCTTAATTGCTTTCCATTGACACAGCTCCAGAAGAGGGTTCAGCTCTGCTTATTTCCTTATCCTTTCCGATGCAACGGCTAATGATGTACCGTTTTAGTTATCCTCTCTATAACGGTGTATAATTAAGAAATTAGAGAATTGCTTAAAAAAAGATACTTAAAATAAATCTATGTCCCGATATGAGATAATACAACCAAAATGATGGGAACATACGTCGGGTTTATTTCTTTTTGAAAAGTAATTCTCATTCGTCGCACATGACCCCGACAGAAGCAAGCACGAAGACGTGGAAACACGAACAGAGAATGTGTACTAGACAGATAAAGAGGGTAAAAGGAGCAGAAAGAGAAGAGGAACAAGCCGGTAAAGGGATGAGAGAGAGAGAGGTGGGAGAAACAGAGGGTGGCTCGATCGATCCAGAAACACCGTGTGTAAACTACCAAGCATAATCAAATTCCTTTTACCTTCAATCCTCGCATACCGCTCTCGAGGTGCTACTGTTTTCATTCAAAACGAGCGAATTCAGTAAAAACTTGTTTCTCTATGACACGAAAGAGGTTGGAGGAGGAAAAAAATGGGGTATTCGGGGGGTTGACTTTGGTCGCGAAGAGGCCTTCACATTACGCGCGCTAATTACCAGCCCGGTTAATTGCGGCTGTTTACCACTAATTTCGGATCTCGCAATACGTACTCCCCCTTCGGAGCGCTACAAAAGTTTCCTCCTCTTTGCTTATTTGGCGATTTCTCGAGGATCGTCGTGGAAAAATCTCCGAGGTAAATTGAATCTATCTACTCAATGATGAAACGTGTTTGAATAAGTAAATTTGTAAAATGCCCAAAAGACGTTGATAAAAATTTTCAATAAAAATGAAATCTGTAATTGTACACGTGTAGCATAGAAGAGAATCACTGTAAATTTCATCGAGGATTTCCTAAGGGCAGATAAACGCGCAGCAATAGTTCATCAATTAGCCTAGTTTCGGTTACCATTGTTCCGCGTCGATCTGTACATGACCCGATGAAATATAGATCGGAACTTTTGGGTCACCCTATATTTCCTGAAAGCGCGCCATTCGCCCATCTACTACTACCGCGTGCTCCAGGGTTTAATCTAACAATGATTTATGCTTCACAGTGGCTCTCATGCTTATCGATTTTCAACCTGTCACGGCCGCTCGAAATTGATCCTGTTCCTAGTATTCTTCTGTCCAACCAACTTATTCGTTCCTTTTTTTTTAATTTTTTTATTTCCACTCTCAACTGGGACTGGTTCGCGGAATTTTATCCCCCTTTTTTCCCGTCCATTCTCTATGCGAATCGTTTTGTTACTCGTAGAATTGAAACAAAATGTTTCTTCGATGGTCCTCCGGATGGCTCTGTGATAGCACAGAGTGAAGAATTTGATTGTAGAATTGATATTTTTTTGAAACAAAAATTTTTTATACTTTCAACGTGGATATAATTTCTAAATTAATATTCGGAGAATGTAATTTACAAGGAAAGATGAGCGTCACTAGGAACCAACACGCTACATATTCCACTCTATGATTGTATTCCCCGCCTCCTTCATCCCCTCCGTCGACCTCTTCATCCCTTCTACAATTCCGCCCCATGAATGTATTATGTACGCTTGGCGAATATGTCAACTGCAGGATTGCGTATTTATACGATGAATTCTCTTGGATCTTTTTTACCCTCCTCCCTAATTTTCGGTTCTTCGAAATTAACCCTATTCTGCGCAAACGGGGGCGTTTTAATCGACGAATTTTCAACTTTACGATGTACGTTCGTCAGTTCCCAGGCAGATTCCAGACAATCAATTCAACCTTTTCGTTTCTGAATAACGTGTATATACGTAATTGAAAACCGACTGTCACTTGCCAAAGATATAATCGAGACTTCGAATTGATATCGAGCCACAATGGAAATATCCAAGAATTGAGCGTCGAAACAAATATTAAATAATTCATTTGTACGGGACAATGGATGTAACGGTGAAAGAGTTAACCCTTTGGATGACGAAAAATAATGAGAAATACTCTTGTCTCCTTTGGCTCGTTAAATTGGGTTTCAAATGATCCGCGTTCCTCTTTCGTTCGAGGGTTAAACGCGACAAATAATCAGTAGAAAGGAAGGATTTCTTTCCTTCTGTCGGTTTCGTGTCGTCGACGGGAGAACGTTTCCTAACGTCTATTTTAATTTAAGTTACAAAAGACTACTTTACGAAGTTGAGTGAAAGACGAGAGATAAAGGAGGTGGCTGGCACCGAGATGAGATTACCCAGATAGATAGAAAGTTTTCGCAGCTACGATAATAATATCACGAGCACGCTCGCGGAGTACACAAGTCGTTTATTACGTTTAATGCAATAAATTGTAGGTGGTAAATGGACGCGGGATCGTAGCGCGTTACACGAGACGAGGATGAGCCGGCATTAAGGGTCCGCCCTTGTCGCGGGGATACATCGTTATTAAAACGATGCGCGCGTTTCGGTGCCCTCGAAACAAACAAATCGAACGACGCATACATTATTGATCCTGCTACCTGGCGAAAATTCATACACCAGCTGAAAACACAATTTCCACGGTTATTTATTATTTTGTTCGCCAGGGAATTAATCAAAAACGGCTGGACAAGCGTGTCCAGCACGAATAGAGACGTAGGAGGATGACTTTTGCTTGTAACATTTAATTGAATTCCCAGCTGCAAATCATTTTACCAACGATAATGCGAAATTTATGTCGGTACGTCAATGATGAAGCTTTTCAATAATAATAATAACAATCGATTAGTATTACGAAGGTTCGTGAAAAATTGTGTGTTTGAAGAGCGAATAAAAAACGGACGATTAGTCGATTAAAAATTGAACGTTACCTCGAGATCCTACAGGGGTTGTATGAGAGAGAAGAGGAGTTGCGCAAACTTCAAATTACTTCCGCTGATACACCCAGCAGAAGTTCATTAACAATTCTTAGTGTTCTCTCTTGAGCCACAAACATCATTTGGACTTCTGCCATAAAACATTCCCCGAGTCGTCTTACCCTATCTTTTCGCTGGTTTAGCAGTTAACTGTGAACCCTTTTCATCCCGTCCCTTGATATTGGTTGTTAACCCCACCCAGGACTCGACTTAATCCATCCACGCCACTCTTTAATAGCCTCTTTGGAGACACGAGATCCACGCGAAACGAGAACAATTTTCTTCCCTTGACAAATATCGCGGTCGAATGTTCGTATAATTTTCCCATTCGATTTTTCACCCTCTTTCTAATTCACTCGACGCTAATTTTAATCAATTAAAATTTTACAATATTTTCGTAACAACGATTGAAATACACGCGTAAAAGCGAACCCGATCGTTCGAACTGATCACTTCGTATCCGCCACGACGGTAAACGTATACAATGTACATAACGAACGAGTTACGTGGTCTCGATAAAATCTTAATCAAACGCGCGTAATAACCGTGATCCACGATAAACTGGTTACTCGAGCGAAGCCAGTGTCGTCCACCGATGATTAGTAACGAAATCACTGATAGAAGAAAAAAAAGTCCCTGTCCATTATAATGTTCCATTTATCATGAGACATTATCGGCTGTTATACTTTGCCTGGGTCGTTCGGCGTCGGTGAATTGATAGGTTATCGGTGTGTTTAGGGTGGCAATGAATCCCCATAGCAACGTCGGAATACATTTCCACGTGATTCCGTGCATACTGTCCATGTCGTGAGTTTGGGGTTAGATCTGGCTCTGTGTCCGTGCCAACATTGCACTACCTTCTGGCGCATTGTTGCCCTTACACATGTGCACTGCTTTCCCTCTACCTTTCCCCCCTTCGATCCTACGAACATCTCCTCTCTTTCCCTCTGCTGACCCTTTAATCCCTCTATCGCTTTGTCTCTACCTAGCACACCCCAGCACTCCTCCCCCGAATCTCCCTACCTCTCCTGGCTCTCCCTCTTCTAGATACACATCTCGGATATGTGCAGTCAAGGGGAATGCACGGGTGTATAGAGCGAGTTTGTCTCATCTTCTGGATGCACAGACGACGGAAGTTGAGCAAATTTTCAGAGGGGTGCAAAATGAGATCGCGACTACCGTGCTCCGAACATTGCGACAACAGTTTTCGTTCGTTCCTTGATTGATTATCGTCCAATCGGGCCACGATTTTCCTCGACGTTTAAATTAATTAATTTGAAAACGAACAATATGAATATTTGAAGGAATTGCAAATTTTCCTTGGCGGAGGTCTCTTTGAGGAAAGTTTGCGCTTCAAACAGTAGGTCGATGGGTGTGTTAAATTGAATTTTGCAAAGTGCATACTTTGTCGAGGGGTTAGGTCCGGGCAGGGTTTCAGGGGTTGTTTGAAATATGCGCGTTTGAACGTTCCACCGCGAGATTTATTGAAATATCCATTGAGCCATTAATAAAACGTAACTTGGACTGCCTTTCCGCGTTGGTTTCATTAAAAATTTAAATGGACCGTGGACAAGCGAGATTTACTTATGCATACGAGAAGAGGTTGTACAACATTTTCACGGCGCGAATCACCGTCGGCCGATGGGCTGGCTAACAGCCCGGACAGAAAACAAACGTCTGCCGCTTAATACGAGGACAATTAATCGAATCGCTCCAATTGCCGGCGATCAATCGGACAGCAGAGGGGCATCGATGATGCAAAAGTGGCTTACGACTCGGAGCTGACTTCGATCGATCGCCGGCCCGTTTTCCAAAATTCACGGTCTTCTAATTGGATTTCGGTTAAGCACGTCGACCTCCGAACGATTGAAAAGCAAGAGATTACCAATTTCGGCGAAAGTTCCCGGACAAGTTTAAAACTGCATTTAAATATTTAAATAGAATCGAGTTGCGAGCTGAAACTGCCGCCATCAGTTTCACTACCGGCTTTAACGTGATTACAAAGTTTTCGCAGTTTACTCGCTCTCCCACCCCCGCCGAAACAACGCCGCCGAATGTAATACACGAATAATCAGCTACGATTCTCTGGCCGATAACAAACGAACAGAGGATGCCGGTATGTTAAAAATGACGCGAGAATTGACGGTGGTTTAATTAAAAACAATGCACGGGGAGAAAGAAGCAAGAGAATCGTGTTATCAGACGGACAGAAGGAGTCGATGCAAGATGCAGCGACCCTCTTAGGAAATCACGACAATAAATACGTGAAAAGGCGAACAGGACAAAGGAAGAGAAAGAAGAAGAAAAAGAAGAAGAAGGGGTTAAAGGAAAAAATAAAGAAGCATACGCGTCAGAAGATTCTTCTTTGTGCCACGATACCTCCTCTCGGTTACTATTCTGCTTCATCGTTTTTCGCGTGTCCCCGCGATTAAGACGAAGGGTTTGTTTTCAGAGCCGTGATTCAGGGGGTTGGCGAACGGGGAAAAGAGCGAGGCAAGCCTACCGAGCGAACCGGAAGCTCGACGAAGACGGGGAAATAGGACGGATGCGGTAACATGAAAGAGAGACGGAAGATCTTCTGTGAGACTGACAATGAGAGGAAACTAGCAGCAATGTACGTGACCGAGAGAGCCAGAAAGGGAGAGAATCCATGGCCAAGTGCTCGAGTAGCGATGGGAACAACGTGTTCTCGAACAGGCTTGGTAAAACAAGTTGTGCCCGCTGAAAGTTTTCAGAATAGATTCTAAATCATCCAAATTTCTCCTTCCACCTTCTTGCTTGATTAAAATAAATGAATGGGAAGATAAATAAAGTAGGAAAGGGGTTAATAATCGTTTCGTTTCATTTGTACAAAAGAGAGTAAGGATAGAGACATGTGCATTGTTTGCGTTGCCAAAAGAGACATCATTAATTCCATCGGTGATTCTCTGTTCAACTTCAGTTAGCCAAGTCAGCTGGCAATTGCAAAGCTATATAGGGGTTAAAACCTGGCCAGGTCGTATCGCTTGGCTCGAGGCTCTTCTCGCCGCTGGTAAATGGATTTGCCCGCGGAGCCATCGGGTTCAAGTGCATCCTCACAATTGCTCGTTGAATCTCAATTCTTTTCCGCGCGATTCGATTCTACGCTAACGAATCTTGCAGTTATATAACCTAATTGCGGTTCAACTACGCCGGCAAGTTTGCGACGTTAATTAAATGTAACAGCAAACTTGGCGTTGTACGCGAGCAAATATGATTACTATTTCGGTGCCGTTATACTCTATCTTACTAAAATTCATTTTAATCTATATCAATATCTTCTGAAAGAATTTTCTGAAAAATCAAATATCACAATTAAAAAGCTAGACGAACGACGAGCAGAAGAATTTATTTAGCATTCACTTTTCTTCAGTGATTTATGCTAGCTCGCACCGCTCGTACGAGATATATCCTCGCGGTGAACATTCGCGCAATAAATTTTATGCGATTCGACGGTCGGTACGCGAGTCATTACGAGTGTTACTCAATCTGGAAGGAATATACGAAGAGGGCAAATTGCATCTATCATTTTTTCAGTCTATTGTGCTCGCAGAGTTGTTTATTGCCGTTGTAATTCCACCCCCACCGTATGAATATTATTTTCTAGCATTCCCAAGTTATTCAAGCATCGTCGCGGCAACGTGGAATACTATAGAGGAATTAAATCGCATGAATCAGCAGAGGTCCAAGAGTTGGGTTAAACTTGGTGAAAATGACGTAGCCGCTAGCATCCAGCGGACAATTAAATTATCGTCGAAGCAGAGTAGATAATGATGCACTCGAGGACAACATAAACCACGAGTTACGTTCGCTGGATTATATGTGTATACATAACGAATACATAGGTGTTTTAGCTGCTACCCTCCCAGCGGATCTATGTAGGGTGGAACGGGTTGGAATTTATTAGGGGGGTTGTTTCACCGCTTCGAGGCAAACGTGTCTCCACCTGTCGGTAAAACAACTGTTCCAAGATTAGTCGGAACGGTAAAATAGGTTTCTACCTGGCAGGAGCAAGGGTGAAACTTTCGAACTCTATCAAAATGGGTAAACTCAATTATCGTCGGTTCTTTGCGTTCCATTTAGAGAACTTTGATTCAAACGGTAATTCCGTCTAGTACGAGCATACTGTTTCAACGTGGCCCAAAAAGTTTTTCCATAAAGAAAACAAGCCCGCGTATCGAAGTTGTACGACGAAACACGCGTAAAGAACTTTCTGTCCCACTTTCAAAGATGTAGGGAAGAAATACATATTTATAGCATTCGTAAGAGACGAGTTTACAGAAGATGTTTAGGAAGGAAAGATATTTTTTCATTTGAACAAAGAATAAAACATGGGGCGACTCTGAAGATTTATTATTAAGAAAATTATTTTCTTTTTGATTTCAGGACGAGGTGCTGACGATATCCGAGAAGGTGGTAGTCCGTGTTCACGACCTGGTTACCTGGTTATCACCGACCTTGGAATGGTCGTGGGGTCGGGAGGTGTCTTATCCACCGACACCCTCGTCTTCTCCGGAGAACAGCCCGTTGAGGTACGAGATACCTCAGCCCCAGGTGCTCACCGATCCTGGAATCGATTTCTCGGATGTCGAGAAGCAACAGAAGGAGTTCGAGAGCAACCATAACACGAGGAAGACGGAATGCGGTGCCCAAACGAAAGTGGTCGTGCTATCGTACCCGAGGTATTGCCGATATCGAGCCCTTCTACGTAGGCTCGAAGGTGCCGAACCGTCCTGGCTTTGCTCGTCCGTAGCAGCCGCCCTCGGCGGGTTCACCGCCACCCCGGGCACCAGGGTGCTCTTCTGCAGGGACACCTTTGACTACCCGGATCTAGAAACTCACGAACTCCTCTGCAATCATTTAGGTAGGTCGATGCACCTCTTCCTACTTTGCATTGGTAAATGAATGGGGGATAAAGTTTTTTATATAGATATGTAGGTGTTTTTCAGAGGACAGGTTTACCATCTTTGATTTTAATCAGAGAACTATTAAGAAAGTAACATCTATCTAAAATACATATTCTCAGGTCTCTCGAAACACTACTCCCGGGAAGCCCCGAAAATTTATACGTCAGTTTATATGATTCCTATTTAAAAAAATATTTGCTCTCTTTTTTTTAAATAGAGAATGTATTGATTTACATAACTCCTTATCGTCGCAAGTGTTTTAACGCTGATAACGGATAATCCAGGAAAGGAATTATATAATTATGAATTTCATTTGAATTTAAAGAAAATTCTTGGCAAAAAAAATATTTTATTGCACTTATCAAGAATTATACAGAATCAATTTAAATAATATGAGGGCTATAAAATAGAAACAATAGCGCATCTAGATTGGCCGGTGCGGAAAACGGTTGAGGACATTGACGATCGTGCTTTTTCGAACGCGAACATTACGTGGTGCGTTATTTTGTCGGCGAGACAGCTTTTAACAGTATCAGAATACAGTCGTGATCCGAAAGGAACGCATGTCCTCCGCCTTTAAATTTCCATCAGTCTCCTGCGTCTCAGCATTTTCATTTAAATCCGTTCTCTTTGCTATACTGTAAGAGGGAAACCGTTGATTACGTGATTGAAGTATTAATTATCGTGATTGTGATTTAATTAGCCTCAGTGATCGTACAGATTTTAATTGCTTGTAATGACAATAGTGATGAAGATCAAAAACAATAAAGTGGTATATTTCAATATAGGTGAGTGCTATCGAATGTTCAAAAGTATTTTTCATATTTTTTGTAAAAAAATCGGTTCATTTCTTTTTGGTGAAACGTGACACGTGCACGTGGAACACGCATGGACAAGTGTACAATGTATGCGAACTTGAATTGTGCATAACGTGATACAGATTCAATGATTTATTTTTCTTTTCTCTCACTGATGCAGAGATTTCATTTCAATTGCATTTAGTGAAATATTGCATTCTACAAAGGTTATTTTTTTTTTCATCGTCGATGAAATTTCATAAATTGTATAAAATGCAATTTCTACGATAACGAGACGGGATAAAAACGATAGAGTTCAGATAACACACACATACACACTGTTCGTGATCGTGTCGTAATCATAAGCGGATCGTCGTTTCGTGGTTTCGTCAAAATCTGCCTAACGCGTCGCGGCCGCGTCCTTATATCGTCGTAACAATCGAATATTCTCGACGTTTCTTTTTTTTTAATTTTACTCATTAGGGTAAACAGATTTTTACGCCCGTTGCTCGTTTTTGCAGACGCTGACGTTGCCTATTTGGCAACGATACGTGTAAATATTTCCGCGATCACACCGTTGTTGTCTCTCATGCATGGGTGGAGGAGAGTTCACGAACATCGATCAGCTGTTTCGAATTTAACATATCCGTGAACATTATTAACGCCTGCCTCCTACACTATTTATTTGTTAATATAACATAATGGAAGGATACATTTTATTATTAAATAATTATGTTAATAAATGAATGTATTATTTAAATACTAATTAGATTTCGTAAGTTCCTCTCGAAACTTCATTTTTCAATTCAAAGGAACAAACGAATGGTTGAAACATAAGTAAATGTATAATAAAACTGACTATTTTATGTCCAATTACGAGAGAATTAAGAGGGAACATGCAATCGTGATGCCGGTCTTTTAAACAGAAACGGAAATCGTGCGGGACACGAGTTATCGTGTTATTTAATCCCAATGGGGATCGTTTAGTTTCTTGGTACGATCTTGAAACAAACAATTCTCGTAACCGTCGATGGCAAACTATAAACTTGAATGTTTTATACCATTTTGTACCGTTTTCTATCTCTGTTTGCCCAAGGATTATTTGAACTCGTTAACTAAATCGCTTTTCAACCAGATAAAAGTTACAATAAAATTTGAGTAAAATAAAAATCGTCGAAGAGAGAAAATGGAACGTAGCAATTATGTATGAAAGCCATTGTAAAGCCATTTAAATTAATAAGTTGCGCATAACCATTGACGTTGTACAAGTTGAACGATTTTAATTTACCAATGCAAATATCTCTTGAATTTTACACCTTCCTCCCCGTATTACTAATTAATATTAATTACTAATAACGTTCGCGATCGTTTATTCGTATATTCAGCGCCGAAATTAAAAGGGCGACCAAGGAGGAAGCGTAAAAAGCGCAGCGCATCGCCTGGCGAGTCGAGCAACGAAAGCGAAGCCTCAGTTGCGTCTACCTCGAAGAGTGCACCATCGACGAATTCGAGCATGGTGGTGCAGGGCGTTGGTAGGCCACCATCGTCGGCTGTTCGACGTAGCGAGCGGAAAACAAGCGCGGAGGAGAAGAAGTTCCTGACGGACGTCCAGACTTTCATGAACTCGCGGGGTACGCCTGTCGGAACGATGCCACTGCTGGGCTACAGGCAGAGTCAGTATCTGAGTCATTTTTTTTTTTTTTACAAACCAATTGGCCACCACCTGTAGACGCGCTTTTCTTAACACTTTGCTTGAATCTGATTAAATTTAAACGACGATCGCAATCGGTACTGCTTCGAAGCTGACATACAGCAGTGTTTCCTTTTGACTGACACGCTTCTCACGATAATCGTATCGCTAGAACGACTACACAGAAGCGTCCAAGTAACGATGATAATGTTACTTTTGCAGTCGACCTCTTCCTGTTTTACACGAAGGTGCAACAGTTGGGTGGTTACGACTCGGTCAGCGCGGGCCGGTTATGGAAGACCGTCTACGACGATATCGGTGGTAACACGGGATCCACCAGTGCCGCGACAATCACTCGTCGGCATTACGAAAGGTAAGAACTCGATTACGAAAGGGGTAGCTAAGGTAAATAAATAATGTTCGATAATTGGGTTTGATCGGTGTACTTTGTGCGAACAGGTTACTGTTGCCTTACGAGAGGTACCAAAAGGGCGACGATGCAAAAGTTAAATTGACTCATGTAAGACGCGCGAAAAGTAACAGCGGGTCCGAAGAGTCCGAGGAGGTGAAGCAAGAACCGGGCGAACCGTATCCACCGGAAACGCCTCCGCCTATGGAAACGAACCTTCCCGCTGTAACTTCTCCTCTTCAACCAATTATATCTGCAACGGTAAGTATCGCGAGTTGGGATAATTAACCGGGCGATCGAATGTAAGTGAAAAATAAATTTCATTGTTGCAGCCCTTCCTTCCGGGTGAGAAACCGAAGACGGAAACTAGCAAGACGTCGTCGTTACGTAGCGTACGAGTGAAACCAGAACGATTGAAGTCGTTAAACACGATAATCGCGAACAGTACGTCGTCGCCCAGCCAGCAAACGAACCAACTGCCAAGCCCGCCACCTTCCTCGAACACGTCGATCTCGACGCCGAACAGTACACCCTCCACTACGCCGACGAACGGTACCGGAGGTCAGAGCGTTCTAGAGAGGCAATTGAACAGCCCTCTGATATCGCAACAAGTACCACCGTCGTGTTCTCCACCGGGTCTACCGGTCACCACGGTAGCGACAAATGCCTCTACGGTCGTTACCTTGACTCCGCCACCCGAGAAGGATATGAAGGAACTGAAATTAGACTCTAAACAAACCACCCTGCTGGCACAGGGTAAGGAGAACATACCGTTATTCGGTGAGAAGTCTATATTCGCCGAGAAGGCGATAGTGCCTCCTAGATCGCCAGAGGTGATCGATCTCGAGACGGAGAGCGACACTAGTAGGGACAAAATAATCATTCCCAGTTTCAAGAAACGCAAGCTCGAGATACTTCGCGAGGGTGGTCTCGAAGTCACTGCCGTTGACTTGGACACGCGGCCGAGCGTGATCCAAAGCAATCCTCCGGCTCCAGCGACCATGAAGTCCGAGGAAAAGCCGCCAATATCTTATCCGCTTCCAGTCACGCCTAACTCCATTCCCAAATTGATTTCCGTCACCGTGACACCGGACATCGGGCACATGTTGTCGTCGCCCCAAGAGCATCAGCATTCTCATCACCAAGCACGATTACAGACGCAGAGCAAACCGCCCCCTGTTCATCACAGTAATAATAATAATGTAACGACGAATAATAATAACAAGAATAATAACGCGGTGAACAGTCGCGTGATAAATCTCGGCACTTCAAACAACTCGGCGTTGTTGCAATTGTACGCGAACGCGAACGTACCACCACCTAGGTCGTCGACGGTGCCTCGTCGATTCGCGTGGCCGAGTCACCTCAGCCACGACGTCGTTCCACCCAGGGTGACACAGTCCAGGTCGATATTCGCACACAACGAAAAGATGGTTTACGGTGACCCGAAAGATATTCTCATCCCTCCAAAGTATCGTCCATCGTTGCAGCGTTTGCAACTCCAGCTGCAACAGATGCACGTGAACCACGAGTCAACGCACACCGGGGTCCTCGACCTGACCCAGAGGTCGAACGACAAGCCGGTATTCCCGAGGCCGAGCCTAGAAATAGTGAAAGTACCTGTAGTGCCGAGGCCTAATCCGTTGAACTTGGAGATGAGGAACTCGTCGGCGATCAAAGAGAAACCAACAGACTACTCGAAACGAAGTACCTTCCCCGGTTACCAGAACGTGCTTGATGGTCGAACGATGGCTTCGAACAACCTGGAGATCACGATCGTCAGTCCGAAACAGAAACATAGTCATATGAACGGGCCGACGTCGCACATGCGGGTACCGAGTCCGTCTAGGAACAACGTGGTACCCGCTCAGAGAAGGCAACACGCGAACGGCAAGTATACGACGAGGAGCGAGCCAGTTTCACCGTACACGCCGAGGAAACCGAGTCACCCCGTTATACCTAACGTACCTAATCTGAACCATTTGAACTGCGTCAATTCGTATCCAAGGATGGCGACGATGCAACAGCAGAACACCATCGACAGGAGAAAAAACGCGGATATGAGCGGTAGTAGAGAGCATCATCAGCATCAGCACCAGTACCAGCATCAGCATCATCAGCAGCGTCGAATCAGCGAAGGCGACAAGGCGTTGATGAATCAGCAGCAACAACAACAACAACACCAGCAACAGCACCAACCACAGCAACAGCAACCGGATGTCAGGCAATCGGATGCCGGCAGACGGCACAGTGTTCCAAGCATACCGTCGGGTTTCGTTCCTGCTGTACCGCAAAACAATCATCCAGCCTACGTTCCCCAACTGCCAAACACACCCGGCAAGTTCCTACCGATTCTTGACCCAATGTACTATTCCGCCTTCTACAACGGTTTGTTCCCGCCGCCGCCGATTCCGCCCACGGCTGCTACCTCCGCCTTTCTACCGCCAGAGTTCAGCGCGTACTACAAAGAACTACTTGCTTCCTCGCAACCAAGACTGGGGATGACGGGACAGCATCAGCCGGCTGTACCGACGTCTAAATAGACAATTGTGCGATCTCATGCGTGTTTTAGGGTGTCCACCTCTGCGTTTTAGCCAAGTAACGGTGGTTTAATTACACAATTTCTAAAGACATAAGATCCGTCGGATTTCCTCGCTACGAATTCGTATTTTCCGAGGACTTGTTCGTTCTTGCGTCGAGACGGATCGGTGAAACGACACGAGTGGATCCTCCGTGTATTTACGTGATCGTTTTAAGGATCTTTCGGTTTGAATCTTTAATCCTTGCGCACCGTTCGGGTCAAACATTTAATCTACCAGAAATCTATTAACACGTTCGCTACTCTAGCACCCGATACCGAGTGTGCTGATTTTAATTCAAAGGTCTTTTTTTGTGATACGAGTGTAAGAAACATTTGAGCGGTACCCAAGGGTTAATCGAATTCCAATGAAATTCGATTAGCGTACACGCGCATATCTGACTACGCTGTCGCCTATGCTGTTTTTCTAGTTTCGTAGGTTTCTTTTTGTTCTTGTGTTATTTTTTGATACTATCGCGACAGTGTTTGTTCTTTTTTTTCTTTTTTTTTTTTTTTGTTTCACATTCCTAGTAGCTGCAATAGAGGCACGTGCTCTGTTATGTATCATCGACATCAGGCGCTAAATTTTGTTCAACTGTATCATTCTTGCGGCTAATTGACATGCCCATGGAAATTAGTCAGCCTCCTGGGTGAAAAATCGTCGACCCGGCAGTATGTGATCACGACTAATGCACCGCTGATTCTAAGTCAATGTTTATTGCAACAATATTGATATCCATTCAGTATTCAATTTCTCTTCGATTTCATTCACAGTTTATATACAGGGGGTTGGGTTAGGGATGGGCATATTTGAGGAGGTGGTGGTCGAGATTATCCCGAACAATTTTCTCCTTTATCAAAATTTTCTGTGAGTCTTAGTTTTTGAATTATTATTGAAAAACATCGAGTGATCAAAGGCGTGTGCCATTCGCGCTGTGATTGATCAATGTTTTTTCACTAATAACTCGGAAACCAAATCTTTTCGAGAATTTTGGTAAAGAAGAAAATTGTTCAGGATAATCCCCTTCAAAGGACACCCACCCAGAACCGAACTCCGTGCATACAAGAAAAAGTACACTGATTGTCGTTGCGTGCTACTGCTGCCGTGATTATGCAATAAATTAGGTGATAATTTTTTATACGTAACAATAATACACGATGCTTCGTCGTAAGTCGAAACGAACGAGCGACTTTTTTCGCGTGTAACTTTCGTTCTTTTCTTTCTTTTTTTTTTTATATACATTTCGAAGAGAGATATTCGACGCTGTTAGAGAGAATAAAAAAAAACAATGAACGTACTAAAGCACTGTGATAACGATCAAGAAAAAAAGGGAAGAATACAGTTGACTTCTTTTTTTTCATACGTAAAGGAAAAAATACGACTTTTTTTCTACGTTTGTTCTTCACGAACCTTACGCGTATAGCCGCAACGTCGAATACAAGGGAATAATCGAATCGAAATAATAATTTTTTTTTTATATTTCTTTGTTTTTTAATTTTTAAAAAAAGTCTACGAGAGAAGTTGATCCGTTTCACCGTCGTAGGTCAGAATTCCTTCGTTTCGAACGTGCGATGTGATAACTAAAATAAAAATATATATATATACATAAAGAATAAATAAATAAAGAAAATATATATATGTATATGTGTATATGCGAGATCTTTAGCCGACGGATCGTAAAAACGTATAATTGTTTATTGTATAACGATCACACAATTCTTACGTAGTAATGATCGCGAAAACCCTAATTCTATTGTAATAAGTTTAGTTAAAACAATCAACAAAAAACCATTTTCATCGTACCAACACGTACATACACCACTACAAGAAAAGTACACACTGATCTTTAGTAGTCAGCTGTTAAACGAAATAAGTGCACGCAGAAAAAAAAAACGGTGTAATAGCAACGAGACACATTGTACATAATGTATATAATCAACGTATTCGTTAAGCTAGATAAATCCACCCCCACACACCCTCAACACACCCTTACTACGAATTCCTCTTGCATTATATCTTTCAACATTACGATAAAGAAAAGCGTTTAAGATTTAGTGAAATGTGTACAGGCTGTCTTATTTGAATGGCCAACGATGATCGCATTGCTGAGTCAAGTTTCTTGAGGTGCAAACTTGATATTTTCTACCAATATTTCTAAGACACCTTGTACATTCAATCTTCCTTAGGTAGATTGGGACATTTACATCCAAGTATAATTTTTGCACTGTTTAATTTTTCAAAAAATCAAGTGTTTCTTTTTTTTTAAACTATCTGCATCTAATATAGAGGGTGTTTCATTTGTCATCACCTTGAGTATCTCTGTTGTTGTTGAACGTATTAAAAATATTATTAGTAACAATTATATGATTCTAAGAGGTACGCGAAGTGTTATAAAACTACAAAGATATTCAAAGTGACCACCATAAATAAAACCCTTGCGAATAAAAGATTTCTTTTTCTAAACAGTGATCGAACATCGTTGGCCATCGACGATTCTGGTATGAAATAAATAAGAAAACTAAAAATGACGTGAGAGAAGAAACACCGATGGGTGTATCGATGTTAAGCGTAGACATATTCATAGAATTTGTTCGTTTTAGGATACTCTGATAACAGGAAAATCACAAAAATAAAATGTCAGATAACGTTTCAAGCATTCGTAATCCTAAGACGTGTACAAGAGTGTGAAAGATGGGAGGAGATCCTTCGCTGGGATCGTTCTTAGTAAAATCAGATTTCTAATATCGATGTCTTTCAAAAAAAATAAGTTGTTCATGTTTGGAGGTTCATTTACGAAAGAAAAAGAAGAGAAAGAAAGGGAGAGGAACGTGTGTGTGAAGTGTAGAGTTGTTTGCTAACTTATGATCGCGGTTTTTCATAAAGAGCTCCTCACCCGGCGCGTTCAAAAATTTCAAGTTAATTTAATTTTTCATTTGAATTTTTGGTGCTGATACCAGGCATTTGCGTCATTCTTAATTAGAAATATTATTGATATTCATATCATTATTAATAGTATTTGTATTCATTTCAACGCGTTAATTTGATCGTTTCAATATGAAAGAAGAAAAATGATTGATTACAGAAAAATTTCTTTTTCTTTTCTTTTCAAATATTCCATCGATCGTATGGTGCTATGTTGTAAAATATATCTAACGAAGCTTTTCCGTTTTATTTTTGTGCTTTTACTTTCGTTGACAAAAGAAAAACCGTCGGGAATCAGCGGAGACCGTGAACGATACGAAAGAACTACGATCTTAAGGTGTAGATCATCACGTCCAAGTCTGATGAATCGTAAAAGAAAAAAAGACTTCTGATTTTAAAACGTATGCGTGTAAACGTCGTGGTTCGTTGTGTGAAAATCGCGGGAAAAAGGAAGAGTTTCTTTTTCTCTTCGAAACGCGGCAAAGACGAACGAAAAAAAAAAGGGTGGAAGACAACAAAGTGAAGGGCTTGTGCGAGAATACGTGCCATAAAACTGCTTAGATAGTGACTTTGAAAATCGAACGATAACGATGGTCGTTTGTATGTGCTTTTAAACGAGCCCTTTATCGACTAGAAGAGACTCTAATAATGTGTAGTAAAAAAATTTCAGCGAGAAATGAAACAAAAAAAAAAAGAAAAAAAGAAAGAAAGCAACCATCGCAAGTGCAAAATTCCAATACGGAAGTTTTAATTTCTTTTTTTTTTGTTTTGTTACCGTGAATTGTTTATTTTGACGTCGAAAATAGAGCGAAGTATATTGGACGAAATGAGTGTGAACGAGTGTACGTGTACGGATGCGCGACTGTGTAAGAAAAAAAAGTAATTACAGAATGATTAATATTCGATGAAAGAAAGAAAAAGTTTATGTTCGTTTATTTTTTCTTTTGTTCTTCTTTGTGCGAGTTTCTCTTCATTTTTTGTACGTATAGAAGTGACTTTTTAGCGTAACCTTCGTTTCCCGATTTAATGATAATGATAATAATAATAATAATGATAATAATAATGATTATTATTACGATACAAATATTTTTTATTATATGGGCATTTCAGTTCCTAACATTGGAAATAAAACATCTACTATGAACGATTTTCTTATTGTTCGAACTCGAGCAAGCGTAAAAATGCGATACATATCGAAAGATTCGCGTGGTTATAAGATCGCTACCATTCTAGGTAAGTAAATTTTAAACAAAAAGGAAATAATTAGCGTGCTTATTTAAAAATGCATTTTAAGGCGATGTAAGCGTCAGTGATTACAGATCTAACAAGATCAGAGATTTCTTTGCTTTCAAGAGGTTTTCTTGCAACCCCTGTAACCCTTATAATAAATATATTATAAAACATATATTTATGGCAACTGGTTCGAGTAAAGGATAGTCTCGTGAGCTTATTTAGTAAGCAAAAAAAAATTAATAAGGTAAGTTAAATAACCACCGGAAATAAATTAGAGGACAATTATTATACTGGTTGTGCCTTCTAGGTACGGGTCTGATTTCATTCTGGGGTGTCTGGGACCCCGAAGCACTGGTAGCGCTCCGTGTATACCCACCTGTTTCTATCCAGGGGTGTCTAGGACCCCGAAGCACTACTGATGGCGCTCTGTGCATATCAAGGCATACATATACACTTATTTTATTTTCTGCGTTCATTTAATTTGCTGTAATTATCTTCTTAGCTTATTGAATAAACACCTGAAGCGAACGAACGTGTTGATTTTATTACTTCCGTCTGCACCCTTATATCACTGCATTCCTTACATCCCCGTAACCCTTTCTTCTCAGTATTCCTAACATCTCTGCATTCTTTTCATCCCTACATTCTTTTCATCTCCACATTCTTCTCATCCCTACATTCTTTTCATCCCTACATTCCTTACATCGCTTCATCCCCTATATCCCTACATACCTTACATCTCTTTATCTCTTATATCCCGACATTCCTTACATCTCTTCATCCCTTACATCCCTACATTCCTTACATCTCTTCATCCCTTACATCCCTGCATTCCTCACATCTCTACATCCCTTACATCTCTGCATTCCTCACATTCCTGCCTTCTTTATATCCCAACATCTCTTACATCCCTGCATCCCTTACATGCCTGTATCCTTTACATCCTTGTATCACTTATATATATAATTTTTGCGGCTATAAGGCATGCGATTTTATACAAATTTAGTTCCTTTGTTTGCCACCAGAGGGCGCTGATTCAACATCGAAATTTTAGTTCACATTTTTGCCGCCAGAGGGCCAAAATTTCGACTTGTTTTAGTTCCTTTTTCCAAAACCAGATGGCGCTGATTCGACATCGAAATTTTAGTTCACATTTTTGCCGCTAGAGGGCCAAAATTTCGACCTGTTTTAGTTCCTTTTTCCAAAACCAGATGGCGCTGATTCGACATCGAAATTTTAGTTCACATTTTTGCCGCCAGATGGCCAAAATTTCGACTTGTTTTAGTTCCTTTTTCCAAAACCAGATGGCGCTGAATCGACATCGAAGTTTTAGTTCAAATTTTTGCCGCTAGGGGGCGCTATTTTTCGAAATTTTCGCGAAATTCTAACTTACCTTTACTTACCTTTACTTACCTTTACTCCAAGCAGTCTTTATAATATATTTATTATAAGGGATGCAGAGATGTAAGGAATATAGGGATGAAAAGAAGGTAGGGATGGAAAGAATGTAGGGATGAAAAGAATGTAGGGATGTAAGGGATGGAAAGAATGTAGGGATGAAAAGAATGTAGGGATGTAAGGGATGAAGCGATGTAAGGAATGTAGGGATGAAAAGAATATGGGGATGTAAGGGATGAAGAGATGTAAGGAATGTAGGGATGAAACGAAAGTAGAGATGAAACGAATGTAGGGATCAAAGGAATGTAGGGATAAAAAGAATGCAAGATGTAAACGAATTTCGTAGGGGTTCGGGGCTGGGGCCCCGGTCTCCACGGCTCACGGCCCGTGGAGTGTCGGCATCGGGTGTGGCCCCTGATGTCAGCGGAGTTTGGCACATGACGGAGGGTCTTGGCACCCTCCCTAGCGCCCTAGTGCAGGCCACCGTGGTGGTTTTAGTGGGTAAGAATCCCACACTACCTCCGGCCCCTCCCCAGGGGGGCTGAAGGTGTCTTTCTGAAGATTTCCACCACGTTAAAAAAAAAAAAAAAAAAAAATATGGTACTTAGGGTTGCAGGAATGTAAAGAATTCTGGGATGGAAGGCATTCAGGGATGTAAGGAATACCGAGATGGTCTTGGTCTATAATAAGGGATAAAATTATATAAATAACTGGAAAAAGTAAAATAAATGGGGTTCTGGGCTGAGACCCAGAAGGGGGATATAATCATAAATTTTATTTCCCTTCGATAAGCATATTTAATAAGCAAAAAAAAATAAATGAAGTAAATTAAATAAACTCTGGAAAAAAATTATACAGGTTCTTCATACGGCCCTGATATTATCCAGGGGTGAGTATCTCTGCGTACCGACCTGATATCATAATGGGGTATTAAGGACCCCAAACGCCAGGGAGTATCACTATACCAATAGTATACCATCCGGGGTTCCAAGGACCCCGAAGCAACAGGGACTATCTTTACATGCCGCCATAATTTCATATTGGGGTCTCAGAAACCCCGAAGCACTACTTGTGGCGCTCTGTGCATACCTACCCGATTCCATCGTGGGGTGTCTGCAGAAGTTTATGCGGTTTTTAAAGATTGAATGTAGGACTACTTTTTACGAAGTATTTAATTTTGCATTTAAATTAATGTATAATGCTTTAATGTCACTTTATTAACTACAGACATACTTAAACCGAAATACTGTTAACCAATCTATCCACACCCTCCATAAACTTTTCAATATTCTCTACATTCAGAACACGTTTTTCTTATGCTGCCAGGGTATATAACTATAAAATAAATTAAAAAGTTTGCAGCACCATATAGTTTGCGGCACATAATCGATGCGCCAAAAAGGCTTAATAATTACAAAGAACAAAGCCCGAACAGTATTGAGATACCGTAGGAGTTCAAGAATTTTCTTTCCTCCCATTAAATATGGGCAAAGAATCTTAATTGAGCATATTCTCTTATTCGTTTCTTCTTTCTTTCACTCTTTCACTTTCTTTCATAATTTTTCATACACTTGCATTCACACTCAAATATCAAGGTAGCTAAGGATTAACGATACATGTAAATTGCAATTAATTAGCTTTCTCTGGCGAGCTTTAAATATCAAGGTCTTATGAAAAAAAAATGCAGCAAATGCTAAAAGACCTTTGCGAATGTTCTGATCTTAGAGTCAAAGCTTTGATTGCTTCCTTTCAAATTCTGAAAGAAAAATTAATTCCTCGCATCAGCTGCATTTTTTCCTAATCATTTACAGTCGTGAATATTTTACAGAATGTGCAATGATAAAAACAACAATTATACAATAACAGATCCCTAAATGATATATATGAACGAATTCATTAACATTCGTAATTAAATATTTTGCCGCTTCTACTTTGAAATAGTTGCAGCGCTTGTGCGTAAATCCTCCGCACGATAATCGTGCATCCAAATAAAAATATGAACAGCTGCAATTACGAGAGTAATATGCACTAGATCCAAGCGAGGGTTCAAGGATCAAATTGGTTACGAACAAATTAAGTTTCGCGATATTAATATACATCACCATGGTAAAAATGAACAAAACTTAGACTTTAAAGGAAGTGCAAGTTAATCTTTCTTGAAAGTAGAAAACGCAAGGTACGTCTCCTTCATCTCTGCTCCGTTCTAGTTTGAACCCTCTCTAATAGAAGCATATAAAATCGAAGAATTATCACACGCTAATGTTCAACAGCGTTTCGGATAAATTTGTCGTTACCGGGACCTTACAATTATCACCTACTGTTTTTACAAATATGCGCAGCAATTCGTTTTCTAATTCCTGTGAAAAATACCCAATTCGTACGATAGTTTCTGGTTTAATCTTTACGGTTCTCGTTAAACAATCGCTAACTAAGAAAATTTCAAGTGGCACTAGTCGACAGCTGCCTGAGTAAGTATCGTTTGCTGACTAGAATTCATTTCTTTCTCATTAAACGCAACCTCCTCCTTGTTTCATCACGCGCCCCTGACAAATCGCCTTACAAAACATCGAGACTACATTATAGAAAAGCTTAGAAACAGAATTCCATGCGATTTTCCTGGATATATCGGAGACACATCGCGTGTCTTTGTCGGTGAAATCTACGCTTGATCCTAAGCAACGCATTGATCGAGTGCAATAAGCACACTGCTTCCTTCCTCTCCTCTGATATCGTTCACCATTCCGTTATCATATACATATAAAAACTCGGTTCGAATCTTACTTGATGACCCGAATAACGTTATGCAATCGAAAGCAATTAGGTGAAACCACGAATCCTTTGGATGACCGTGAACAACGGTGCTATTTATGACAAACCATCGATTATTTAACAATTATTCATTTTGTCTTTTAAAGCCGATACTTTGAAATTCGATATACAGCTAGTATTAAAATAATAAAATACCAATGGCAAATAGAAAGAAACGTTAATTAAATTGTTAAAACTGCATATAAATCCTTTGGAGCAGAAGGTTTTAATATTTAATAAGGATACTCGAACGTAAATCGAGAAGAATTTCGTATCACGAGGCAAATATGTACAAACGATCCGAGTAATGCTAGTGCTAGCACACAACGTCGTTAGATGCATTATGCATTTATACGCGTTCCGTGAGATTTCGCTGCTGATCATGTATCGTTGCACTTCGTAGTGCGAGGACGATGTTCGCTCTTATTCCTTGATGCGATCAGCAGCCGTTCCTAAATTTCATGCCACCTTCTTCTTGCTTGTCTTCTTGCTGCGGGGGAGGGTAGCGAAGCTGGTTATCTGAAAAAATAAAACACAATGTTAGAAAAGAATATTTATCAAATAAATTGAACTTGAAAGTAGAAGCGTTAAAACACCTCACACGCCACGCTAGCTTTAAAGAAAGTTGCTTTCACGAGAAAACCAATTTTGTTGTGAAAGCAACGACTAACTTACAGGCACACGAAAGTATTCAAAATTTATATATATATTTTCTTTTCTAATAATAATCTACTCTATCTGTAATCCTTCGTCAACCTGTTGCTACTGTTCTGTTAGCGATGTCACAACATGCACACCCAGGGAACACAATAGGGAGTACCACTCGTTAAGCGATTAGTGATTTATCAAAGTAATCACAAAACACTCTAGAAATCATTTTCATACGATCTGAACGAATCGATCCGTTTCTCTTCTCCAGATATCCAGTATGGTAACGTGATTACAAAGAGTGAGGAGGGTGTGGAAGGATCAATGACAAGGGGTTTATTTAATTTGCCTATAGAAAACCAGTCAAACAGACCCGTCTAACTCTTAATTCTTACACTCGAAACATCAACGAAAGCTTCTTAATAAATATCTGATTCCAATCTTTTCCCAGCTTTAGGTGAACGAGACATCTCTCTGATCTGTGATTCCGAACTCATCGTCGCAGATGGTTTATCCTCGTTAATCTCAGTTTCCTTAGTTTCTTCTTTAACTTCGTTCACTTCATCTGCATCGTTGTTCGCCGCCAGAACATAACTGTCCGAACTGTTCGACGTATCATCAGTTTGCAAGTTTATCTCTCGATTCGAGCTCGAAAGCTTCGGCGCTAATTCGATGATCGTATCCTGCGAATCGATGCTGTTCGATCTGGATTCGGAAGCGCTGATATCTGAGACGGAATCCTCGGACTTGGCCGAGCCCTTCTGTTCTTTAGAAAAAGCACTGTGAAAGATATTTTTCGGGATCGTCAACAGTTTCGAGAAACCATCCTTGGTACGTTGTTTCTTCGACTTCTTCCCTTTCGGCTTCGCATCTGTGGCGTGAGCAATGAACACGTCCTTCGTTGAGCTAGTATTCGAGAACGTCTTTAAAGTCCCAGTTTTGATGACCAAAGTGGCTTTTAACGCGTTCTGGGAATCAGTTTCCTCCAGATCTTCTTCGCTTTTCGCGAGGGGAGCCTTCGGCGCCGGTTTCTTCTTGTATTTCCCTGCTCTACTCGCGTTCGAGGATGTCCAATCGTCCACGCACGAGGCGTTCTCGTTCTCTGAAACGTCCTTAATAACTATTAAATCTGTTGTCTCTGTAGATACCTTAACGTCTTCGGTATTCTCCACTTCCTTGATGTCCACATTCGACGACGAATCTTTTTCAGGTACGGTTATCTCCGTGACACTCGATTCTTGAGTGTGCACGATACTGTTAACAGCTTTGCGAGCATCACTGAGAAGCTGCTTCAGTTCGTCGAATTTATTCTGACACAGCTCGTCGCTTACCGTGCGATTCGAATCATCGACGGAATCTTCAGGGGCTGTCGATGGAACGTCTGTAATCTTTGCTTCAATTTCTTCGTCTTTTAATTTAATTTGTTCTACCTGTGCATCGTTATTTATGCTACTTATAGGCAACGGATGTTCAGCGACAGTTTTCGTTTCTATACTCTGAATAATTTGCACCTCCGCGACTGAAACGGGCTCGATTGATTCCGATTCCTTTCCACATGACTGCGGGCCTGATTGACTGGTATTTTCGTGCGAATGATCGTTGTTACCTGCGAGAAAGAGGCCACGATCGAGTTTGATATAATCAGCAACATTGCTGTTTTGCGAGAGCAGAAGCAAGATCTCGAGAGCTTGTTCAGGAGTCACGCGAGTCAAAGGTGACGGAAATGAGATGTTTGTGGAGGAATGAGGATCGTTGCCGTCGGTATCCTCTCCTGAGTCCTTCGGATCCCATAGAAAACCGATAAATATATTATTGAAATCGACGAGAAGCGACGAATCCGCGAAAAAAAAACGATCGAGTTTGAACGTCGAATCAAAGTTTAATAAGAAGCACTATTTTTAACATGAATTTACAAACGTCTGATTAAACCTTGATTCGCGTTTTTGTAGGAATTAAGCTGGTCGAATTTTTACTACCTCTGTGGTCTTCTTCGTGGCAGAGCGAGGTTTTGCCCGTGTTCTTGCACCGACGCTCGACGTTCGTACTAACGAGTCACCCTGCAACGTACGAGTGGATTGCAACGCTTCTCCGCTACTGTAACCGCTGGAAATATCGTCCGAGGACCTTATATTACTGGAATGAAACGAACGTGAATTTCTAACAATTACTTCTCGAAAGATTTACACCGATACAACAGGGGAAATGACGAAATCTACGTACGTTAAGCTAGCCGTTGGTTCCCTGGATCTCGGCTGTCTGACATCCACATCCACCTCGGAGAAGTACATCTCCACGCGGTTGCTACTCGACTGCGTGCGACGAGGACTGTAACTTCTTCTCCCGACGTGTTCTCTTCGACGAGGCTCCACTGGAAAACGTAAACGATCAATGCGGGTCTTAAAACGCTAACGTAAGATCGTGGTATCGTTTCGAAACGCATGAAAGACAAAGACGTTTCGAAATTTTCAAGAATTGGCAAGCGGTATAATCGGCCAATAACCTTCCATGTCCGTCTCGTCGTGCATGTGCGGCGTGTTTCTATTCTCGTCCTCCTTCTCGCCAGTCAGATCGCTCAGGCTGTAGCTTTTCTTCAGATGCTGCACCAAACCGCCACCACCCTGAAAAATTAATTCTCGGTATCTTTCAAGGTGTCCAAGAAACGCGATCGTTCGATTTTTATAGTTGCGTCGTTTGTTTAGCCCCTTCGTTACGGTTTGCATTATTCCGAGGAAACTTTGGTGCCTGCTGTAGCGGCTACAGTCTCGAGGAAGGGTTGCTACATTAACGATACTAATAGCTTTTACTATAGTTTACTAACCGTCTCGGTAAACGGTTTCGTAACGAAAGGGTTAAACAGCGAGAGTGCGAATTGACATCGACGGAGCGCAGCGTAGAAGTAGAACGAAAAAAGGAAAGCGCCTAGAGAATGGTAAAAAAGAAAAAGAAAAAACTGAAACTCTTACCAACCCGGAAAAAGGGTGTTAATGTGTTATCAGCCGTCAGTGGAGCGCGTGTACGATCTGTCCTATGTGTAGTTAGCGATCGAGCTAGGACTTCCGTGTTCGGCAATTCATACACGTTTTCTCGTCTCTCTTGTCTATCCGGATGCGATTCTTCCCTTTTTTTTTGCACACACTCTGGCCACCGAGTCAATTAGCTAGCGTTCAACGATAGAGCTGGGTTCTCTCTATCGACTGGAGCAACTCGTTCGACAGCATTTTGCCCGACACGAAGAGAAGAGGAATCGATAATCCCGCGTTTTCCCGCGAAAACGGAGAAAAGGGAGCAAATTTTGATCGGTAGGATACGTTTATTCGAAAAGAAAGAAAAAAAAATGAAACATATCGTCGTGCTATTATCTTATAAAATCTTTGGGATCGGATATAAAATCGTCTTACTTATATAATCTAAGATGTTCTTTCATCCGGTACGAAACTTTGGTTCCACTGGAACTGTTCCTCTTCCCGTGCTAACGTTAAACAAAAGTGTTCTATTCAAATTAAAAAACAAACGAAAAATGATCTGATCTTCGAAGTGTATTATGAACGGGAGAACAGTTTCCTCGTGTTACATCTCTCAGTGGTCGTTTCTTTCGAGTACCTTGGAAACACTACAGATTTGTGCGCAAAGGTAAGATCATACATTTCGTAAGCAGAACGCGTGACGAGATAACAGGTGTGCCATTACAAATTCTTTGTGAAAAATTATTTTATATCCATGCTATCGTATCAATAAGTCATCCAGTTATCTCAGCACACTACAGTCTTCAACTCTTTCTTTCGACTTTCAGCGCAATCGTAATTCGCATTAAAGATTGTCCTTAACTATTTCCTAGCCCTTTACCTACTATAAAACAGAAGTGCTCGACAGTTTATTTAAAGCTGAAAAGGCTGAACGATCCAGGCGCTAGAAATCGGCGACTATATAAAATACAAGTTCGTAAAAAGTTATATATAAAACTAAGAAAACATCATCGTACAAAGAAAATAATTTCTTGCATTAATACGAAAAAGAAATTATAAAAAAAAGAATTGTTTGATAAATTTATTCCGTCAAAATGTATGTCGATAGACTAAGATTTGTCGAGTCAACGATACGCAACGGAATTTCTGTTCCTCGTTAGAAATCCCGTCAAAAGGCACTGAGTTTCATTCGCATTCGCTAAAACTACTTTGAGCTCGCAGCAGTAGAAACGCATTAGACTACCCTTAAAACTATCAACGTAATCCTAAATAGTATAACAAAGTATATAAATCGCAGACATTGCGGAAAGACACACAGTTATTAATTTGATAAGATTCATCTAAACGCTATTCAAGAATTCAACCACCAAGCTTTGTTTCCTTCTTTTAAACTCGCCAAGTTGTTCCTCGTGAATCCTACTGATAAAAGAAAAGAAAAAGAAACTCACTTCACTAATTTTCAAATAATTAAAAAGAAAGGGATCCACCCAGGAAAACACCATCTTTTATGGTGGTGCTATTTTGATATTCCAGTAGAATCTCTTAATAATAAATTTGTTACCAATTACGATCAAGGGAATCTACGGCTTAAAAACAAACCCACACACTGGATATTAATCTTTTGTCTATCCAAAAATAATTAAAAAAAAAGAAATAAAGTAAGGAACGTTGCGTTGATTATTATAACGGGTCGTTTCGAGGAAAGTAATCAATCATCATCGTCGCTGTATTTAAAGTACACCATGGTGCTCTGGTGTGTCTTAGATCTGAGCCATTTGTCGTGAGACGAGGCAGAGTGGTGTCTTGCCAAGCGCGTCCGCTTCTGTTGCCCCTGCCTTTCCTGCATTTCCTCTCTTTCCTCCTCTTCGAACAATCTTAACTCTATCATATCCTCGTCGCAGTCCGTGCTGCTGTCCGATGCGTTCAGCATCTCTCCATCGAGAAGAAGATCGTGATGGCTAGTGGTGGAGCTCTGATCGGAGTTCGCGATTTCGTCCAGCTGACCGTCCAGCTGATCCGCTACCCTCTGCGAGGTCGAGGCTGGTACAGGTCTGGCCGAGCTAGAAACCCCCGAGGCCAATTGAGCGCCGCTCGTTGATGGTTCGTTTGGCACGTTTGCATTCAACTGCCGAAAAGGCTGAATCGCCCGGGATGCAATCGTTGACATTGTATTGATTTTTTTTTTTTTTTGTATTTTTTGTTTGTACATGTATGTGACCGTCGTGGAGCGTTTGTTTGATATATACAGATTGAACACACACGATGGACAGACGGATGGAAGACGCACGCGCGCACACACAGCCACGCATACGTACAACGGTGATGGTATTATAATTTTACTAAGCGACGATGTTTGTTAAAGGGACCCGAGATGACGGTCGTCGATGGTTAACGGATGTTTCGTGATGATGTCGACGTCGGTGTTTTTTTTATTTTATTTTTTGTTTTTGGTTTTGATTAGACGGCGTGCAGGATAGGCGTGCGGGGTGAACGAAAACATAAAATCAAGAAAAAAAACATCGAATGATTAGCTAGCTGGTGGTGGGGGACGATTGTCAAAAGCTGTTATTGAAGCGAGTTTACGATTTGTGAGATCAATGGATTTTTTGATATCGATCGTTTTGTTCGTGGAATAAAGAAAGTGTCGTCGGATGGAAACGAACGTACAAGACGATCGATTTCATTGTTACTGCACCGTTGTATGGATGGGTGTTTAGGTTCGAAAAATTTGGAACTTACCTTGATGGCGGTTTGCATTAGCACGGTGGTGGCGTAATTGACACCCTTGGTGCCGAGGTGTAACACCGCCGTGTAACCTTGCTCGGTTGCGCGAGCCAAAGCGTCGTCGATCTCAGCTTCGCGCCGGATCAAGGCTGGGTGAACGAACCGCCGATACAGGATGCTCGAACCTTTCGTCGCTGGGCTTAACAGCCATACTACTAGGATCGTCTTAATTTCATAATAAAAGGGGAACCTAGGGGAGAAAGAAGGAGAAAGCGTCGTTACGCGTCGAATCCTTCGGGGACCATTTCTTCTGTCGTTAGAATACAATGTCCTCTTTTTTTCGAACCAGGAAACAGGCGTGAAACGAGTGACGCACCGGTGAACCGCGAAGAAGGAAGAGGAAGGGGAGCAGGGAAAAAAGGGAAAAAAGAGAAAATCGTGACCATTGGGGTAGTCGGAGTGTTCAGGTAACGACAGATAGGAAAGGAGAAGGGAGGAGAGGAAAACAGCAGGGTATTCCCGGCTAGAAATACACGAGGAACCGTGGTGCTCTCTTTTTTGGTCGTAACCCGAGTATGAAGGGAGAGAATCTGGCACAGCAGGGAGGAACAGCAGAGACGGAAGACGAAAATGCTGGCAGAATCCTCAGAAGTGCATGTAAGCCAATATCCATCCAGGCCGAAATTAGACTTTCGGAATTCCCGATGGTGAGCCACGGACCGCGCGAGCGGGTTCGCCGCGGTTTATTGGCCCCGGCCAGCCCGAAATTTCACTCGCTTCCGGCGAGAAAAGGGTACCACGACCGATCCGCCGGCGCGAATTTCAACCCCTTCACCCTCGGGCTACGATGGAAACGAAATTCTACGATTCATTGTTCTCGCGGGGGCATGCTATTATCGCGGATCCACTTTGGAAAGATAACAATTAGGAGCATTTTAATATGCATCGCTCACCAAAAGCTGAAGAATACGTCTGTGAAGGTTTCCGCGCAAGTGAACAGCGCGAATACGATCCAATACATCATCCATTTCACCTGAAAATGTAAAAATACCAAATGCTCAACACGTGGGTTCTATGTGATTATGTAAAGAGCAACGTTCTTCCAAACGAACGTTTCAATTTTTAATCAAAAAGCCTCGATAAACATTTGCCGAGCAAAGTTTGCGTAGGAAACGATGTTCGATCGGGACGATGTTATCGGTTACATCGAACTTGCTCGAGCTAAACTCCCCTATTAATTAGGGATCGTCAAACATAATCGTTTCTAATGGAATGGAATATCAGTACTTTTCTCAGCGTGTGCTGTGTCGGTTCTGCATCGACGCTATCTCGGTATACTCACGTATTCCTTTACATTCTTCGTTCTAACCGCCTTGTAGGATGCGTAGGCCGGGTATAAATTGCCGAAGACTAATCTGAAAATTGGATATAACAGAATGTAAGTTAGAGGTCTGGGCATAAGGATAACCAGCAACGCGGCCAGGATTCGCAGCCGATCCAGGGTCATTCTCTTTGGGACTTGGTTCGCGCAGTATCGAACGCAAGAGAGCAAGCTTTCGGCGAATATTCGACGGGCACCGCTTTTACAGATCATCCAATCGAACGGATTTTCATCGAGATCGCCCATTCGAGGCTCGTCCGTTTTCGTTTCCATTCCACTTCGAACCACTCCTCTCTGCCTAGGATCTCCTCTTGGATTCGCTAACGATTCGCGATTTATCGAGTCGCTTCGAACGCTTTTCGATGCTCGTCGTCGTCGTGGTCGATACAATTCGACGCATCAAACTGTAACATCGAACGATAAATTTCCTTGAATATCAATCTTATTATCTTTGAGTCTTCTTTGAAAGAATTGCTTACAGATTCGAAGAAAAGATCGAGCCTGAGAGAGGTCGAATTCGGAAAGGCCACCGTCTGCTCGTGACTCGTTGGAAGATCGTGCAACGATCGATCGAATCAGGAATTTTCACTCGATCGAGGAAAATTCCACGCATCGGCTCCGATTCGATGCACTTGTTGCATCGTTCCTCGACCGACTGAATTGATTCGTTTCGACGAAAGAATCGCACTGACTATCTCGGCACTGTTCGATCGAAAGATGAGTACGAGGAGGTGGCTTGTTCCGCACGCGGATGCTTCCAGTTAAAGACTAAACTCGTATAGCTACGTTCTGCCGGCGTCGCGTCGCCTGCATCGGCGATCTACAGACTCTATTTTCGCGTCTTAAGGCGCTGTCGCGTGATGGAGCCACGAAATCGAGCCAACTTACAGCCTGGAAGTGATAACAACGAACCGCTTCGCTTCTGGTTCAACGAACCAATTCTGAAGAATTATTATTTAAGCGTCTAGGCTATGTTTCTAAACGTCTGGCTGACTGTGTTCTACTCTTTCAAGTTCAAGATCGCACATTGAATATACCCGCGAGACTGTTTGAAACGGATAGATGAAGGATCGGATCGCGGAACGAGCTTCTTCCAACGAGAATCGCGCGAAACTACAGTCGATTGCGCTTAGCAGGTAATTCAATGATTGTCACCAATGTCATTGTCATAGATTGCGTAACAGGGCGTCCTTTATGCGCAGTCGGTGGATACTATTCGCGTGTTAACAAGCGTTACGCGTTGAAATTCTTTTTTTACATCCATTTCGCGTAGATTCTGCGGTCGATCGACATTTGATAAGTCCTTGGCAGAGGACGAGTAGGCAAACAGCTGTTTAACCTTCCTATTACGATTGTGTAACCTTAGGTTAATCAAGTAATTCAATTAAAAGCATGTGGAAGAGACCTCTTCAGGGAGAAACGCTAACGGCCCGGATACTTCGGTGAACCTACGAGCACTAGTCACGAAATTAGAATACATACCGGGTCAACCAGTTCAGAACCACTACACGCAGCTGTGTTTATAAATACCAGAGGCTACGAAAGTTTGTCGGAATTTGTAACGAGTAATCTTAATCCATACATTGATTACCGTTCGATTAACAGAAATTTCTCGTTGGGTATGAACAGAGAAAGGTTCGCAACGGAAGTCGAAGAACAGTTATTGTTTTACAGATTGTCGAAAGGAAATTTACCTCCCCATTGTATTCTCGCGAGAGGTCTCGATGTCGTCGGGTTACGACCATTGTACCCCGATTAAATTCGAAAACGAACAGCCACGTTCGATGCAAACTCCCCTCCCGATTCCAACGTTTAATCAATGAATTTCTAAAACGTTTCACCACGAACAAAACCAAAAAACAGACCGGCACAGTGTTTTCTTTTCATAACAAAATGCATTCATACGGGGATTAAAAAAATAAGAGAAAGGCGGAAAATCTGGAACGAGTATTTTCATCTCGCGGAACGCAATTATTTCCCGTTCTATTTTTCAAACGTTCCGCGCGGAAATATGAAAAAAGCCCCATTCGAAATGATTACTTTCGTTTCAACAAACTTTCCTGGAATCCCCGTCGGTCGATAGAGAAAATCCTTGCTCTTGGTGCGCGAAAAAAAATGCGTCCATTCTGGCGCCGATCCGTATGCACTTTTCTAATTAAAGCAGCCTCCGAAAAAGAAAAAAAAAAAAATAAACAAGAAAGAGGAGAGAAGAAGTAAAGATGCGACGTGTTTCATTCGAAATAGGGTTCGATAACGGGAATACGTGTTCGATACTCGCGGCAAGAGGCAGCAACTTTTCATCTGGCTTCAGGGTCGACCCAGTTTTCTATTTTAATCGTGGCCCTTCGCCGGAGCCACAATTTCCCTCGGGTCCCTCTTTATTATCTCTTCTCCATTAATTAAAACTCCAACGGATAGGAGGATCACGATTAACGTTTTTTCTCCCCTCGTCTCGTTGAAACGTATCGGTTCGCGTATTCGAACGGAACTCGTGATCTGTCGCTATCGTATCGAGAACGGTTCTACGTTAATTTTTCACGAGCAAACGAGCGATGGCTAGCGTGCACGCGGTATAGCTGGCGAGCTAGACCGATTCATTTGGAGCGCTAATGAGCGAGGGACCGACGAAAACATCGTAACGAGGGCGTGTCCGGTTATTTTCAGACGAGGACGAGGAGCATCAACCCGATCCCGAGCTATCTAACGTCAGATTGCTATGTACCTGATAAAGAACGAGCTCGACGCTTGAAAAACTGCAACAACGCGATATATTTAGCTCGACGTTAATCTGCAGCTTCTTTAGACCGATATTTTCGGCGATTCCGTGCCAAAACACACTCGACGAGTCTCAACGTTAATGCGCTTTATTCGAGCGAGAGATCTCTTTCTTCGGGGGTGGCCGAGAAATGTAGCCTCAACTCCATTGTCTTTGGAACTTTTCCAAATTCACCGAGTGTCGTTTGACCGAGGATCTTTGAAATTGCAACGAAACACAGCGAACGATGTGTTCTACCGAGCCTGCCAGCTCATCATCCTTCAAGATGTCCCGTTTATCCGATCCTTTGTTTCTAGCGGTTGATTGAAACTTTTTCTCGACGCTGTTAATTAACTCGAAAGGTCTGCGAGACATTTTTAATAGGAAAAAGCAGAATCGTAAAACTCTTATTCAGAATGATACTGCTTCTAATCTCAAAAATTGGCCGGATCTTACGTTATTGCTAGTATTAAAAACACTTAATAACTTTCACCTTCGTGGCGATGATTTATGTACATGCGCGAGATATTGCCACGTCGCATGTAAACGGTCGCTTAATTACGAAGATTAATGGGCGCGACAAGGAGTCATGCGGGTAATCCATAACGGTGACGCGATGAAATCGACGTCGAAGGACTCGAGGAACTTGGACGAACGAGGGACAAAAGAAAGTCGAAAATATAATAATTCTCCCCGTTTGATTCACCGTTTCGATCGATTTATTGCTGCTTTCGATACAGTAGATCCCCCGTGTAACATGATGCAAAAATTGTGGCAGTGTACATATGTATAATACCCAGGAGTGTCCTAATAATTCATTAAATGTATACACTTATTAGTTAATGTATCCGCATATTAATTTCATAGATAAATGTAGGAAACTTTTACACCTTCGCTAACGAATTCGCTGGATACATTGATTATTAAACGTATACATTTATTCAATTATTACTCTTACATGTTATTATATGTTTTACGAATAAAAATCAACGATAAAATAGCGTGATACATAAATGACGTACATGACTTTCTAATTGAGACGCTGGTAGCGAAATTGTCGCGATATTCTCAGTTGATTAGCAAATGGTTATTTATCTTTAGCAACGTGAAATTCTTACGCAATGAAATCTTCTAAAATTACGAGCAACACGTGTACCGCCTCCGTTTTACCTTACGTCGAGACAAATGGATAGAAACGATAACATATTCGCTAACACTGAAAATTATAGTATCGTCTTGACTGTGTATAATGAAATTTATACGACTGCTCATTCTTACGTTCCCGTCGCGATCTTTAAAGGAGATGGCAAAAATACCACAGACACGGTGTTCACTGTCGAGACGCGTTTAAAAACTGGCAAATGAAAATTTCGGGAATAGTAACTCACCACCGTGGGCACGGCCACTGGTGTGGTACCTTTCAAAGGGCAAGTCATAATGAAACTTTAAATTTGAAATCAAAAATCAATTTGTACAGATACGAGATCTATCTTACGTAATCGACTTTCGCTTACTGGATCGGTAGTTAACCTTTGCAACAAAACTAATGGACAGAAGAGTTCGATAATCACGACGGAACGATAATGGGTTAAATTGTATGTCTCGTACACAATAACGATCGCTATTGTAACAGCGTTTCTTGCTTCCTTTCGAATGAAACGATTGAAACGTTGCCTTGCAACTGGTACAACATTGGCCTCAATCGCGAGAACCGTTCATCAGCTGATCGATAGATTAGTCACTGTACAAAAGATGTTCTTGCGATCTTGCAGATATCTTTAACCAGCTCTTCGAAATATCTCGCAAGCTTTGGAAACGAATACTTCCAGACAAATTTGTCGAGTTGGTGTTTTTGGCTTCGCTTTAGGACACGAATCGCTTTCTCTCGACCAGGTCGATCGGTTTTTCTGATTCTAAGCTTGCACGTACGACCGGTCCCTCGTGATTGTCACGCAGACCGACGTCGTTCCGGTGCAACGACCAGCTAAGCGATTCAACTAACGTTTTCTAAGTGGCGGACTCGAAGGAGCGGTTCCTTTCTTGCCGTGGTTGTCTCCCTTTCCGACTATTTTTCTCCGATCCCTCGGGATCTTCGCTCGTCTTTCGTCCCTTGACAAAGATGAATGGCGCACGGTATTCCGCTCGCGAACGAATTAATCAGTCGCCACCGTCGAGTTTCGGAAACTTTGAACCAGAGAAAAAAGAGAACAGGAAGGATTTCGTCCGAACGGTTCGTGGAATAAAGGAGAATCTTCCGTGAAGTATGAAATGTTGGTGAAATTCAGATGTAAAACACGATGACCCCGTCGCTGAGGTAGATCGTAATGCGATATCTTTGTCTTACGTTCGAAGACATATTCTGCACGAAACAACTAAAACGTTCCTATAAACACCTTTTTATAAACCGATCGACTATTCTTAAATCGACGGCAAGAACATTCGTTGAGAAATCGCAAGGAAAATCAAAGTTATCGAATATCCAGTCTCTTCGCAGGCTCTTCTCGTGTTTTCTGATGAAACTTCTTGAAAAACTTTTTACTCCCCCGGGTGATAATCAAAGCCTCTTGCTACATCGCGAAAACACGAGCTCCGATTTCTACTTGCTGCTATACAGACTTCTCCGGATCGAGTTGGCTGAACTTTTGGATGAGTTTCGAACTATAACCACCCTGAGTGCCGATTGAAAATTTCCCACCACCTTCTCGTTGGGAAGGTTCAAAAAAAAAAATCTCTGATACTCCAATTAAACTCTCTCGATTCAGGGATTCCGCGTCGATTGTCTTAAACGGTGAAACCATTCGGAAATTTCCAATCGTTTAAACGCTGCTCCTTTTAGCACCGATCCACTCGATTCTTCTCACAAATGATTTACGACTTTATAATTCTCGATTCTGCTCCAAGGTGTTTAGGAAACGGATCCCTGGCCAAATTCCACCTCGAAAATCGTCGAAATGCTGGGATGATGGACGATCCACGAGAACTGAACTCGCGTTCGTTTAAGCACGAGGAGATCTTTCTAGCTAGCCTTTCGTCGGATGTATGTTCCACGAGCGTCGCGACGCCCGAACTGGAAGCTGGCCACTTCTGCGCTTCGGTTTATATTTAAACAGCGGAGAGTAGCGGACGACTACAACGTCGAAGCGCCGTTCTTTCGACGGAGAGAAAAAGATCGTCGGCGAAAGAAGGCGAAAATCCAAAGGGAACAGTCATACAGAAATACCAGACGAAAAAATAAAGAAAAGAAAGAAACGGAAGGAGAAAAAAATTTAGCACCACTCGAGACGAAAACATCGACGGACAAAAGTTTCAGATTTACCAAAAGCGCTTCCCTTTGTGATTGAAAAATTCAAACAAAGGAAGAGTTTTCATCGCAATAATTGTTAACATTTATCTCTAAGGTTTCAAAATATTTAACCAAACTTCTACCGAGATGAAATATAAAGCTTCGAAGTGGAAGAAGAAAGCACACGCGTGTTGTTAGGAATGTTGGGAAATCCGTGCTATAAAAGACCCGCGAAACATGGATGGCGGTGAATCGCGGACCTCCCACGCGGTTCGCGCTCAACTTTCTCGAACGTGGCCAGCTTGCATATGCAAACCGAACTTTTAAGAACGCGTATCCGGTGAAAAGAGATTTCAATTCAAAGAATAAATTTGCAACCTACGAATTTTCTCTCGCGTCCCTGAAACAACCCGTTACAGAACAAAAAGCTCTTTCTCCCTTACTCTCGTTTGAATCCTCTTTCCGTTGGGTCATCTAACCAGCTCGAGGCTCGCCATCAGCCACCCAGAAAACGGATAAAAAAGGGAGTGCAGAGGGGCAAGGTGCGTCGGTAGAAAAAAAAAAGGAGAAAGACAAGGGACGAAAGAGGTAAGAAAAGAGTATTCATAGGGGGAGAAAAGGAGTGATAGAAGGAGGTAGGGATATATATCGCGGCGATACCAGGAGCGTAAAGGTCTCGAGGTACGCCCAAAGGGTCATCACCCCGACGAACCTCACGATGCCTCGGGTTCTGGCCGCCGCCAACCCTCCTCCGCTCTACCAAGCCTCCTGCTCTTTACCACACCCTCGTGACGTGCACTTTTGCTCCCTGGCGCGTCTCCAGGGACGAAGAAATATGGGCTGGCCTGCGAGAAAATGGCGTAATTATATACGAGGGCGGGAAAAAGGAGGGTGTAAATCAAAACCGCTCGCTCTTCTACTCTCCTTTACGCGATGCTTTCGGAGTCTCGAACCAAAAGAAATTGCGGAACGAGAGACGAACCGCCGACTCTCGTTATCTACCTGTGCGAACCAAGGGAAACGATCCTTGGTTCGATTGGCAAAAGCTATCGCATTTTCTTCCCCCTAAGGAATCGTTCGCTTTCGATGAAGTTTCAGACGAAAAATTGATGAGATTTTATAGGAGAAGAGTTATCAACGAAGGATTTACATAGTCATTTTCGGGAAATTTTAAGCTACAAATTGATATGCCACAAGTGCTGTTTCGCATTACTTTTATGTCACGAAATCGTGTTAGACTTTATAATCGTTCGCTCGGCAAATGGACACGATTACACCAGCGATTCTTCGTGATTCAAAGCGATCGCTTCCCTCGATATTTGACGTCAACGGGTTCTATGTTCCGTCGTGTTATTACGTTGCGTTCCGCTGAGCGTACGACACGGGGAGCCTCGACGAGTAGAAATCCGCGTAAAGAGGCCTCGAGCATTTCAAAAGGCTGCCAGGGCAACTGGGGACGGAAAAAAAACGTGAGAGGAAGAGAGAAGTTGCGTCGGTGTTGCGGTAATATGCTCGAGTACTTAGGATCCTCGACCCCGTGACGTCATTGCCCTCATTAGAATAATTAAGAATGCCGTTCGCTAATTACGATGCGGCTCGTTCGTCGTACTTTTTCATCCTCTGGCTCGCCAGTTCCGTCCTTCTTCACGGATCAACATAAAATGTCTGAGTGACCGACCGACGTCTTCCGACAATTTATTAAAATAAAAATCTCTGTCCCGGTTCTCTCTCGGCTCGGAGACAGGCAACTTTTCAACATATTTCAAACGCGATTCTATGCAAATGCCTGGCAACGAGCTGGTCGCGGTTCGAATCAGTCACCAACACCGATTACAACCACGAAAGAAGCATTTGTATCCATAGAAAGCCAGATACCTTTCAATAACATCGGGAATATAGGTCACAAAGTGAAACAGAGAAGCTAGGTAAACAGATTGAGCGCGTACACGTGTTGCACGAACGGACAAAGAAAGAGGAAAACAGACAGTCGATAGGTTTTATCTCGACCTGGTTGACGTAGCGTTCGGAAAATGAATCGTTGCACGTGGATTCGTTCCGCCTTTTACCGAGGTTTACTTTCCACGTTTCAACGTTCTTCACGAGAAAAATCATTCTGGACATGAACAAGAAAAGCAACCAAGCTGTACACAGCTGATTGGATGCTGAAGAGCGCGGTGCTGAGCTCTTCTGGAACGAAATATCGATTCATGGCGAACCGTCAGAGAACCATGCCACCCTTACAGCTGTAACAGGAGAACCAGAACAGAGAGGGAGGTGAAATAAAGAATATACGTCCTTGTCGAACCACCCTTTTATTGCCAACCACCGGGCCATCGATCCAACGACAGACCACGTTCCTCTGTTCTACCAAGAAATTATCCCTCAAAGTATTTTCCTCTTCGTCGAGATGACAGAGAATTATTTTGATGAAAAAATTCCGTTCGAATCGATCTAGGTCGAAACGATCGCTATTTAACCCGTCTTTGCACTTTCCGTATTGATCGTTCCTTTCAAAGTGCAAAGGGTTAACGTTTGATTTTTCTTTCAAGTCGTCGAACCCGATGAAACAGGGTTTCGCTCTTTCTCTCCCAATGGACAGAAGGAGTGTAGATAAACGAGAAGGAAGAAGCGAACGCTTTTAAACGTTCACACGTGGTCAGGATAGAACATATTGACGAAGTGAAAGGAAAATGGACTTGGGTAGCTTGAGCACACCGACCAGACAATGCTAAGCGGCATACAAAGACCGTGTCGAATACACGTGACTCATTGGCACTTAAACAATATAATAAAGAGTGGGATAACGTTGACATTATTGAGAGACAAAACATCAGGACACGGATGACCCGTTTTTCCCCTTTAATCTTAAAGTGAATAGGTACCATCTATAGTATTCCTTACTTATTTCTATGATATTAACACAAATTCGTAGACTATTACAAGGTTGTTCGAAGTAAAAAAAGATACGTTCGAACAGTCGAAGCCGACCTCGAACTGATCTATCCTAAGCCCTAATTATCGACTCGGCCGTAGTTGGCACGGTAACTAGTTGGATCAGCAAGCATTTCAGAGGTGGCCGTTATGTCCGATTTGGAATCAGCGTTTCTCCGTCTGTTCCAGTTTATTTTCAAGTGCAACCGGCATGAGTCACTAGCCTGCACGCGCCTGTTATCGGGGATTGTGAGTTTGCCAACAAAGCGTGTGCTTCCTAACGAGAGAATGCGCAACGCCACTTCACCATCGTGACGTAAAACTCTGCCGATCAGCTGATATCGAACCAACCCACATACACCCAGGGGAACCTTCGAAAAAGAAAGGTTTCGTGACCGCCGGCTGATATCTCTTACATTTTTCATCGTACCCTTTAAATAACAACGGTTTAAGTCTGTTGCTTAATTCCTGGCCCCGTTTGAGCTTGTTACTCGAATAGAGGACCTAGTTGAATTCTCCTTACACACACGTGTTTCGAACGTCTAAGAAATGACTAACGAAACGTTATTCCTGACAGATAAGATAAAACGTGTATATATTTCGTTATCGGTGACGCGACGGCACGTATGCGATCAGCTGACGGTGTCAACGGTCATCGAGAAAACAATGGCCATTATACCACGAAGGTCTCGCATTATGATTCTTCCTGTTTCGAACGAAGGGAGCGAGTTTTATCCTTCTTCAAGCGTGACCGAGTATTTTTAAACTGTCGGTATGCCCCGTATAGAAAACAAGTACGAGGAATAAAGAGCGAGTGACTGGGTGGACGTATGTGTGAACGTACACTAATCCAGACTATGGAACACGTCCAAACGTATTCGAATAAGTTCCATTGTGCCATTGAGCTAGTGTTCGCGATGGTGTGACATAGAGAAAAAAATGGATATTTCTGTGCTTAGGAAACTGTGGATTTTGTATAGTCATCTGAAGAAAACCCTGCCATAAATTGGGCCACGGTTTAGGATTTTTTACGATCGCGAGGAAGTAATGAAAAAGCGAAAAAAGAAGATAAAAACCCATATTCATCCAAGGAACAGCGAAGGACATCGCCCAACTTAGCAACAACGTCTTTCTCCTAAAACTCGTTTTGGTTTTAATTTTCATTTCAAAAGGCACCGCTGATCTAAAAACCTTATTTATTACCTACAATATGAAAGATAAGGAATAAAAATATAACTACCTTAAGAAAAATAAAAATATTTAAAATTATATCTACGACTTATTTTTGAAATTTATGCACAAATTTGTATATTTACATTGTGCGTTATAGATTCTCAACTAGAGATAAAAGTCACGGATTATGCGCAGGGTGTCGTAACACGAGTGTACGTCCGCAATGGTGGGGGTAGGCGCCTGGTGTTGAGACCCGAAAGTCAGAAGTTAGGTTAGGTTCGCGAGGAAATATAATGAAAGAAAATGCACTTTCACCGGTGTATGAAAAATCGGTATTGCATCGACGTTACTTATGCAAACACAGCGAAAGGGAACGTTTTGTTTGTATATCATAAGTATTCTTGTAACGCAACTTGACGCGTCCTAATTAAACTCGCGAATCTTTGTTTACCGTTCGCTTTCCTAATATGGAAATTGTACAGATTTTCTCTTACCTTTGTCAATCGAGATTTCGAAACGCCTCTCGACGCAGAAGCAATTAGCGTTTCGTCGTGGACTTTTAGTTTCGTCGATAAATCGATAGCTCGTACGGGTCGACCGTTAGCTATTTTCAAATGTAATTGTAACCAATGTTAGACGTCGCAGTGGAACTTGTAACCAAACATGGAAATCTTTCTTCGAATCGTGCTGCGACGACGCGATGACATAATTCCTTCACATCGAAACAGCTTCGTAAAGCTGATATCGTTTGATTTTTTTATCTTTCACTCGAAACACTGCACATTCGATCCGATACGCGTTATTCCACAAGCACACCGACTCGATGACACCCTTTTATTATTTCTTTGTCGAAAAGGGATAAAACAAAAAAGGACGGCAACTGCTGAACGATTTCGATGACTGTACGATGTTGATCCAAGAGACGCGGATAGACGAAAATATATTTGTAAAGAGTAAAATTATTCACGGGAGAGAGAAATGAAGGAAATCGGGACGTAAATTGGTAAACAGAATCGAAGAACCCTGGATTAACGATGGCGAGAATCCCAGACGCAGTTAACGTTTTCATCGTACTATTTTACGTCGTTCCCGGTAATATAGGATTGAAATACTCACATGACAAGTCGCGAGACGACAGAAGATATCATATTCACTGTTTTTTGGCGTTAACAAAGCGCGTTTGGTCGAAAGAAACGTACAATTAATGCGGACGGCCGTTAGTAGCACCGATCTTCACAGGTCAACCATGTTCGACTGGCAGTTGGCCGCTACTGCGCGTGTGGCGTCGCGTCGTGTTTTCGTCACGTGACTGCAGGGACGTGACTACCTGAAGCGTTCGGGCGCGAAATTCAAAACCCTAAAAGTACTGTTCGGATTTTCAATCTCTTCAAGTTTCTTTAAAGCGTTACAACGAAACCATAATTAAATTGTTATCAACTTTGTAATTAAAAAATACTAAACTTTAAGTCAATGTGTTAAGCTTTGCTATATCATTGTGATAGTTTACAATAAAGCACAATGATATCGATTTTCCTAAAATAAAATAAATTATAATAAACCTACAAATGCGCCTCTGGTTCCCGATGGTTTTTTGTGTTCAAACAATAGTCGAAGGGTATAAAAAGTGTAAGAAAAAGAGAATCGAACAGCCTTGGCTATCGGCAACTATAGAAGGCGCCTGATCACCCTCCGAGTCCGCCCCCATAACCCGATCCTCGCGTCGACACTTCACCCCTCTCCACCCGGAATTGCTGCCCCGCGTGCGTCTCGCTCGCGGTCGGTTCTACGGCCCTAGAGTTTCTCACCCCACGGTGATCGTGCGATGGGTGGCAGCAATGCGAGAGAACAGGCGCCGAGACGCCGGCGACGAGGTGAAGGGAGAAATGAACGCGAAGAGAAGAGAAGAGAAGAGAAGAAGCGAAAACACGATGATAGGAGAGAAGAGAAGAAAGGAGAAGAGATGAGTGGAAGGCGCCGAGAGGGAAGGGTGAGATGTGTGGCTAGAAGGGAGAGTAATAGTGGGTGAGGGGGGAGAGTATTGGTGGCGGCGCGGCGCGGCGCGGCTTACTTGGTTCGGGAGGTTCGGGTGGGGTGGAAGAGGCGGCCGAGGCGGCCGTGGCGGCGGATGAAGGGAAGAGGTGGTGCACTAGGAGGCGTGGGAGGGGGCACGAGCCGCGGGAAGGAGCCGTGCCTCCCTGCCGTCCGCCCGCAGTGCGCGCTACGCGATATCACTGGCCGGTCATGTGTGTGTCACTCTCACGTTTACACTGGTACCGTTCGGAGTGCTTGGTTACCGCGCTGCCGCCGCTGTTACCGTCAACCGAACAGTGTGTGCCCAGTATACACGGTGTGCGGCCGGAAGTTTAAAGTGTCTCCCGTTCCGTGTCCTGGACGTGGCGAGAGCTGGCGAAATCCTGTTGGTGCGGGCATCATCAACGGAGAGACGACGGAGCGCGCTGTAAAAGGGAAAGATCGGCTGCGTGGTGCGCGACGGAGGAAAAGGAAAAAAAAGAACGAAACGTCAACGGCGCGAGGGGGGGGTGGGGAGAACGAAGTGCATAGAAACACGGTTTCGGAGTTTTCGCTGTCTCTTCTCGTCCTCTCTTTATACGTACGTACGTGTATTCAGAGGAGCAAGGAGTGGCTGCTGTTGGTGGCCGATCGTCCAAACAACAGAGGAGAAGAGAAGAGAAAGAAGAGAGAGAAAGGAGAAAGATCGTGCGCGCCTCATGGCCCTGTTGTTTGTTGGTCCGACGTGATCACGAGGAGAAAGAGAAAAGGAGAGAGAGAGAGAGAGAGAGGAGAAGAGAGAAAGGTCCGAGTGACTGTGCTTGGTGTTTTGGTGGAAAAATAACGAAGTGGTGATCGGTGCTCGGTTTTTCTTCAACGCGATTCAGTGCTATAACGTGGGGTTTTTCTTTTTTGGGGGAGAGGCACGCTGGTTGGAGGTTCGGGATAGAAGAAAATAGAAGACTCTAAATAGACGAATAGGAGGAGAAAGAGGAGGTGGAGAAAGGGTGATTGGAAGACCCGGCTGGCGATCCGAATTCGCGGATTCGACACGCCGTGGTTGCCGATCCATAATATGGCGTACAAGTTTCGCGAAGAGATCGTGGGAAAGAGGTTTCTCTCGGTGAGTGGTTTCACCAAGCTAAAGGTGAATAAAATCAGTGAGTGGGGGTGGCGTGCAGGGGTGATTCGTGCTGCCAGTCACAGGGATAACAGCTGTCACGATCTTCAGGTGAGTTAATTGCGGAAAAATTCAACTCATTTCCTTGTTTAACAAACTCGACGACCAATTGTTGTCCGCGACACGTCGAGTCTACGCGGAGAATAACCTCGGTACGATGCATGCCGCCTATCTGGCATCGCGCGCGCGACACGCCGTTTCTGTTTACATTAGCGACCGACCTTTCGAATATTCGAACCTTACCTTCTACCTCGCCTCAACTCCGTTTCGATTCAACAAACTCTCTGTTCCTTTCTTTCGAACTTTATACGAACCTCATCCACCGTTAATTCGCGAGTTTGAACAATTAAACATTTCAATTAATTATATTGAAAAGACGAAAGATTTTCTTTCGTCAGGCTATCCAAATTTCGAATTGGAAGGAACACGGTTACATAAACATCGTATATTTTCGTTCCAAATGTACGTTTACATTTAATATGCATAGAACCATTTTTACAGACATTAATATTAATACTTACTTGACTTCTGACGGATTATTTGCTATTCAAATTCAGGAAAAAAAATTTCGTAACGTGGTCATTTCCATGCTAACTGTTATTATTTCAAGATTGTAAGCAAAATCATTCGAATTTCAGTTCACTTTAAATCGTCAAGAAATCGTTTGAAACATTATTCCACGTTTCACGTTGGAACTTGGTTCTTGTTATCAATCGAATACATATTTGTCGAGTCGAATATCGAAGTTGATCGAGAAACCGCGCGGCCGTTTTGATTCATAAAGCAGAAATAATTTGTTTTCGTCCAAAGAAAGTCAAGTCATTTTTAACTTTTACGAATCTTCGCTTCCACACATGTTTCTCATGCTGCAGACTCGATAAATATTTGGTAGACTGGTCGATTATCGGTAAAAAACAATTGGATAGGTGGCATCGAAATTTCAATAAGATTCTCTTCTTTGCATTATACGTGTTTCGAGTTGGGACACGATGAAGGCAAGGTTAATGGGTCGTGCGATTCATTGCTCGATAATGGAGCAAAACGTTTTTGTATGTTAATAACGACGTTTTCGTTCAGGCGAGATTAAAACAGAAAGAAAGCACAATCTATGGTGTCGATGAATCTCGAGACCATGTGACTTTAATGAAATTCAACATCAATTATGTCTAATTACCTTTTCGCCCAAAACTACGGGGGCCACTGTCTCGTTTATACGCGGTAAATGGTGCTCTCGTATCGGCACTTGTTGATTCTGATATTTTAAGGATGTCCTTACTAGAGTTGCTTACGAAGGGCGAAACTTGCGAAGTGGCTCTAGAGCATCTCTTCAAAGTATTTGCTATTGTAGAATCTATTCATTAATTTAGCGCGACCGAAGGTGTTACCATTTACAGAGGCGACATCGTAAGTGGAACGATACCATGGTGCGTTCACGATTCATTGAGAAGCAGGTTGGTCGAACTTGATCGGCGATAAGCAAGGTTAAACGGCCGCGAAGTTGTTGCCAAAACGCGAAGTGGGCCAAAGCTGGGCAGAGCGGCGCCGAATTTCGAGAAGCGAGCGTTAAGCATCGTGGCTTCTGCTAGATTATATAAGCTATCGCGCGGGAGCCGCTTACCTGAGAAATCCTCTCTCTCTCTCTCTCTCTCTTTTTTTTTGCTTTATCGCGACATCAAGTCATAACTATTTCAGTTTTCGAGGACGTTCCCGGTGCACGTACACGTGTATGCATACAGACGCGTGTACACGCGCCGCGAAACGCAAGCAGCTCGCATTACGCGGCTGGTATTTGTCAATTATATTTAAGCGTGGCCAAAGGCCACGATTGTGTCACTCTAAATATCACTGTCGGACGGTATCTCTATTTGTGATTCTTTTTAATCCTTTCACCGCCTCGTTCTTTGTAATTATTGCAAATCAGACGTTACGACAAAAAGGTTCTAAATTAGTATCCCGAGGTGGTTCTTCCAAAATAAATGTTCGTTAAATTTGAAATGAAATTTCAACATTAAGATTAATATTTATAACAGTGCAACGGGAACGTTAATATTCCATTTCGAGTAAGAGGCGAATCGTGTACACAGCAATGGAAATTATGGGACCGATAAAATTGTTTTGTTTCGAGGGAAAAGCAACATTAATTTCCCCTGTCATTCAGTTCGAATTATTTAAATATAATTCAAGTAGAACCTTTGGAACCGAAGTGCTTCCTATAAGTTACATTCGAGTATTAAATGTCCTATATAAATATTCTGATGGTGTTAATTACCCTTGCACTATCGACATTAATTGTTCCATCATATTTTCTGGAATATTTACTTTTTACTTGCCTGTACTCTACTTGGCATTGCAAGAGCTCTAGGTACTCTAAATGTTTTAGGCATCGCGTCGATCGTGGGGTAGTCCAGGTATTCTCGATGCTATAGGTGGTCTAAATATTGTACGTACTCCAGATTGACCGAGCTATTCTTGGTGTTTCAGGCATTGTGATTGCTATAATTTGAATATTCAGCCGGTACAAGGTATTTGGCACTGTTGGGCTACTCGGTGCTCTAGACATTGAACTTTTTGTCAAGTAATTTCAATGATTACATCACCGAAGGAAGAAAAACGCTTCCCACGCATGTACAATTTGGAAGGTTTCTTTGTATAAAGTCGGAGCGAACGAAGGGCCGATGTTCTCATGGATAATTTGCGGGAACGAAAGGTCCAAACGGTAGGAAATTACGCGAAAGTGTTAGGTTCAGGGCGCGTACGTAACTTCCCGACCGCAAATTTCGGGTTCCATAGTTGCCAATCATTTCGAGCAGAGGACTATCGTCTTCCTTGGCCCCCCCAGTCTCTTTTCTCGCTCGTGTTGGTGCAGCACGTTTCCTCGAGGATCCATGGGCACGTCGATGCACCTCGTACGTGCCGCATAACGGTGCTTCCCCATGGACACGGCTGGCAGGTGCACGAAAAAGGTGCTCCCCTTCGATTCTGTCACGAGAAAAGAACCCAGAGAGGGACCTTTGTCGTTTTCTTCCATCGAAGGAGCATCGATATTCGTTCTAGTTAAAAAGATCGGTACTAATTGAAAATAATAAAAGGTTAACAAGAGTATTGCTTGCGAGGTATGTGACACACGGTCGAAGTGCAACCTCACCCACGAGATTACGTCCTCCGTGGTAAAAGAAGCAGCCAGGAGGCCGAGGTCTTTCGTAATTTATGCTCCATTTGCTAAGAGGAATTCGAAGGAAAGCCAAGAGAATCCCGCCTGTGGAAAGACTGAGATTTCCTTCGTCCTTCCACTCTACTCCCCTACCTCTTCCCGCATCTATATATTCCCCTCTACTTCCACTCTTTTCTATCCAGCTTACTCTGTATAGACGAATTCCATTCACCTTAAGCTGTAATAAAACTGAGCACAGTGGCCGACGTCTTTGCGTCGCGTAAAGTGGAGCGTCGCGACGCTGATTCATTCGTGTAAAGGTAAAGGTAAAAGAGGCATGCGTTCTTTGCTTTCTGGAGACGTTTCATAGGTTCAAACGGTTCTTTTTGATCATGAAATCAATTTTCAATTTCTGTTGATATATCTTCTTATCTTCTACCCCTTAGGGGTTCAAAAAACTCTGTTCCCGTCGTTAAATACAGGGTTCAAAGACGCACTTTGTTACGGAATCCTTTTCTCGGTTATTGTTCCAGTTGTCCCTTACACCCTGTTGCTTTGAGGATCGACTCACAGCCGAACGATTCCAAAACTCTGAGTAGGAAAGGAACTCTCGTAGACGTAGTAACGTGGCTCGCTTAGGTCGTTAACTTGACTAACCGTTCGGTCGAGTCGAGTTAACGAGCTTTATTTGGTAAGTAGGAAAGCAGGGTCTTTCTTCCACGCGTGTTACGTTTTTATCTCGATGCTTTCCTACGGTTTGTTCTAATTCCATGGAACGATACACTTTCTACGATGATTGATCGAATTGCCATTCATCTTTCACGAGGTACGTGTACGTCAGAAGAGAAACGGTAGTCGTTATCATAATTTAAAAGAACCGAAATTGCTAGACTGACCAAGAAGGGTAACGGATTTCGTCACTTAACGGAGCGAGCTAGCTAACCGACTAAAACTGTTTCCTGCCCGAAATAGTTAATTGGCCAGATGGGGCGGATAGTCTAAGCACCGTGTGTCGCCTACTCTATTTTCTTTCACTCGAATTTGACCGTGCCTATGTTCGTTCGGTGCAAGGTCGCTTTCTTTAGTGATGTTACAAATTTGTACCTCGTGGGAATAGGACTTGAGCGAATTACATCGCGCGAAGGACCGAAATGTCGGGTTAGATATCCCAAGTGGTGCTATAAATTTGCAGAAAGTCGTCTGGAAAACAGAGTCGTACGTTACCTCCGCGCTCTTTGCCGTCGTAAGAATATTAGTTCGAGCGGAGGGTAATGTTTCAAAGCCGTGACAAGAGTGAATTGTTCGACGCAACAACGAACGAATCGACGAATCGGAAACGCATCGGTTCAACGACCTCTCGATCGAACCACGAAACCGCGTGAAATCCCGCGCCACGTTTCGCCGGCAGGGTATCAATTTCGTTGTGCAAATATACCTGCCCGATAATGACAGTAGTATTGTAATATTAAAATCCAGGTGCAATGGCCGTTGGAAGATGATCTTTACCCCAGCTCTTCCAACAAATCATTCATATTTTCCTTCAAAAGGTTGCCTACACGAGTCGTCGGTCGATCTCGAATTTATAAAAACAATATTAGCATAATAATCAACGAGGTCGTTAGCGAGATATCACACGTTGTTTATAAACAGTCGAAGAAGAGGTCAGTTTCTGAGAAGAACTGCTGAAAGGGTGAAATGTCGGAAACAAGGTCAGATTATTTATTATTTACGTGTGCCGAATTCGGTAGCGATGCTATTGCAGAATCCTGTATAGAAGAAAGATTTCGGTCCTGTTTGCTCGTCGATGTCGCGTTATGCAAGCTCCAGCACCCACGCGACCGGACACGCTTGCTCGCGCGACTTTCTACCGCGCGAAAACCGCAGCTGCGGTTCCTTACCACTGACTCACGGCTCTCCCTGACAGATTCCGGCGAAACGTGCCCGAAGGAACGCTCGTGGATCGCTAATGCGACCAATTTTTCATCGATAATCATCTCGTGAACCCGTCTCGTAGGGAAAGGGTTAAAAGTAGAAATCACGTTGAAAAGGTAGACGCGAGACTTGCCGCGCGGACACAGTCGGGCCGGATTTCCCGTTCGCGGTCAGACGAAAATTTCACGATGAAAAATAGCGGGCTCTTTCGGCCGGTGAACTGTAACGCGCGCAGACAATGCGCTTCGCGTTACATTTTGCTCGTTTTCCTCGTTCGGCTCCCATAGTTTCGCGACTACTTTGTCTCCGCGGGACAAAAGCGCTGCTGGACAATTCCCTGCTATTCGTCACGCTTTGGTTTTAACTTTTAAACGATCGCGAGATGTTCCGCGAACGTGTATCGTTTCGAAAAATGGACAATTTTATTAATCTTTGCTTGGATTACCAAATGTCAGACTCCAGTAGTAGAGCGTTAATTAAGGAGTACGGTAGGGAATTCAATCGAGTGTCCATTGTGTTGCTTCCCTTGTTGGAAATAAATAAACATACGGAAGAAGGGAGTCGAAGGTATCGCCATTCATTCGGGCTGGAAGTCTCGATAGACTCACCGCTCCGTCACATAGCATCAACCCACCTATTCAACGCCGACTCGTTGTAAACAATGACTTCGTGTCCGACCCAGATTCTAAGCCCACGTAGAAAGCGGACTCGCTTGCATAATCCGAACGAGCGGTGTATACATATACATATGCACGATGCTGGCTGCGTTCGTTCGTTCGTTCGTATGCCGACCTCACGACTCCAGACGAGTCTTACACCTGTACAGAACACCCACATTGCGTGAGCGTTACCCATCCACGAACCCTATCATTCTTATTTCATCGATCGTCACGAGTTTTCCGTTTACCTCATTCGCATCGAAGTTGATCTTTCGCGCCCTTCTATTTCGTGTAAGTATACAGGAAGATCTACGGTTCCGAGAGTTTCGCCACCTGGTCTCTCAGAATAAACACTCTGAATTGCCAGAGGAATACTTTGTCGTTAGATGAAAGCTTACGCCCGAATGCCTGGAATATGTATTTACATGAAACGTCGAGTTTCCTCGGCAAATGCCAGGAAAATGACGTCAAGCTAGATCTAGGTGAAAGAGAGGAGCGTGTAGCGAAGAAAGAAGCGTCACAGTTCTATCGGTATCGTCTGGCAGTGAAGCAGTCGTTCCCGTTAGCGCACCACTTTCACCCGGATCATCACGACCCGGATGATCGTGTCCCTCTAACGGAGGCCCCTCTTTTCACCTGCGATCGAAACGCGAATCTGCATCCGCGTACGAGGTCCAGGTATCCTCTTGTCTCGCGGCGAAACAATGGCTCGCGCGAAATGCTTGGCCGAGTCGCTCGGTTTTCGAGCGTGTTCCTCGGCCAGAGGGCACTGAAAAGAAGAGGAAGATGGCCTGGTGAACGGAGAGAAAGAGGGACAGTCGGACAATGAAAGACGAAAAGAGAAGAGACGGTCAAGAGAACAGGTTCCTGGCAGACCAGGCGACTAACCGCCAGAGACCCAGGTCACTCACCCAGATTCTACAAACAACCAAACACTCTCGGACCTCTCCTCGCTTTGCCTTCTTCTTCTTCTTCTCCGCTCCTTCTCGTTGTCTGTGCCTCTTCTTTAGATCTTCCTTTTGGAAAGCCAAGAACGTTCTGATGCACCAGGTCAAAGTCACTGTTCGGGCTCTTCTGTCTCGCAGACGGCTTGTTGTGCTGGACTATGGAACTAAAGTGGTTTCAACTGAACCTCTGAATTGCTCTGATATCTTTTATTTAAAAATTTAAAAAAGTGATTTGACTGACATTTAACCTTTAAAAAGACGAATACGAACCGTGCCTCCGTTCTTATGTAATTTCAATCTGATTCCTTTTTTTTTACCTTGATGGCAAATAGTAGAGCGATCGCGTGCGTGCACTTAAGACGAGTCAGTGCGCATTAACCGTTCGTGTATTTGACAAAGCTGAAACGAGATAAAAGTAGGAGACTTAGAAGACGGTCTTGCGCGTTGCGTCTCTTCAAGGTTGCCAGGAATCCATCTTCTTTATCTATTTTCACGCACGTTGAATTTCCTCTCGTCTAAGCTTACCTTAAAGACGAAAGTCTGATAGCAAATCTTCGGTGCTACCATTAAAATCATTTTACAAAAACATATTCAACACCGAGGGTTCAATTCTATCTAGACAGACTTGGCAGGCAATCGACCATAATCGACTCGCGTGCTATCGATCAAGGGTTAAGTAGATTCATGAGAATTGATCAGATCGTCTGGCGCACGGTTTCTCGCCGACTGGAACCTGCTGGAAATTTTCTTCTGCTGTCCATGAATGACGTTTGATCGATTCTGTCGTGACATTTGGCCGCGGCTCGAGACCTTTACTATCGTTCACGACCTGAACTCTCCACACTCCACGTTCCACGCTCGCTCTCTGTCGAGGGTAACACGCGTGCACTGTGGCACTGTGCACGAACGAGACGGCGTGAACCGGGGATGCTACTGTAATTGCATCACGTCCATTGCGCGCGGTGCATGCGCTGCACTCGCGGCCTCCGGTATAGATTTATTGCCCTTCTAATTATACCGTGTTATTCTCGCGAGCAAACGACACGGATCCGTACGACCTTTTCGACATTAGAAAACTTTTATCGCGATCCCGTGGACACGATACTGTACGCCCTCCAAAAACGAAAAGCATATTGCCATGAAATTTGTGAAAGAGTAAGAAATATCATTTATCTAAGAAAAGGTAACCGGACGAATCGTGAATCTACTTGAACGACATACTTTCTTTATCTACCCCGTTTGATTGGCTCCGAAGTGGTCGCGATGCTTCTCGTTATCGGTCGAGTGTACCGTTTTCACGCTTCGAACGAACGTGGCAGAAGAGTTAACGCCTGTCGGAACGAACTCTCGTGTCGCTTCCTCGAAAAGAAGGGTTACTCGATTTCGTTTGTTTCTTTATCTGTACGCGTGCCAAATACCGCACCGACCTGCTGCGATAACGATGACTTATCATCAGTTGCTTAACTTATCTCGACGACCTTTTTGCCCTCGTCGCTTCAGACGACTTCTGTTCGTCTTCGACGTTCACGCGAAGATCTGTCCCGTATTGCGAGTTCCGAAAATTTGGATGAAACGTCTCTTCTTTGTTCGATAATAGTCTTCCGTATGAATGACGTCGTTGGTGAAGTGTTTGATAGTAAAAAAAATAATTTCTAAAATTACAATTAAAATAAAAATTTTTTAATAACACCGATATTGTAATATGTAACAAGGCAAGTAGAGGCGTTGTAGTGGTGAAGGAATATGTAGGTTCAGCTCGGTGCAGCGAACGCAAGCGGCAGCAAACACGCACGTAGAAACACCTGGAGATATCCAGGATATACAGTTAGTCGACCTTGTCTGGATAACGTTAAAAAATAAAAACGTCACGCCGACGCGCGGTATTTATTGGCTTGCGCCATGGGGCCAGTGTGCTCGTTGACCACCGACGAAGCGGAAGAAAGGTAGAACGAGGGGATTTCAGTGAGGGAACCGAGGGGAAGTGAAGCGAGAAGCAGAGGTATACGGTGAAAGAATGCAGTTCTCGGTGCATTCCAAGTCACGTGCCGGACTCGACGGCCTGTAATTTTATTGTCGCGCGAAATATACAGTCGCAGGCCACTTAAATGGCCGGCTGTCCTCTTCGTTGTCTGCCACTCGCGATTCCTCGCAGGACTCGAGCTGCTAAATTACCAGTCTCGGTACAAACGGTTTTCTCTAATGCAACCAAGCGTTCTCGTTGCTACAGGAAACAGGAACACGGCCTTATTCTCCGCGTCAGAGAAACGCTTCCAGTCTCGATGAAACGTTAATTCCTACCTGCATTAATTTTTAAATTAACGTTCTTGAATTTTCTTTTTCCTTTTTTTTTTTTTAAATTGAAACCTTTCCTCGTGTCATGCCTCGCAAGAAGCGTTAAATGCAACGTGGCAAAAACTCGCGAACACGCTATAGTTTTCTTACCTTTTTGCCGCCTGGTTCGCGTGCAAGGGTGCGTTTAAAGGGATGTGTCCCAGCCCTTCGCGAACGCGTGCACGTGTGCCCTGTATCGTGTTATGTCACAGAAAACTGACCGTGTGTGAAGGCGCGCTCGTGCGAGTGGATCGAGGTCAATGACCCTGACGTGTGCACGGAACGTGGCGACGACCCTCGAATTTCCATACGTTGCCACCGGTCACCGTGACACCGGCAAAAATTCGAACGCCACGCGTTACCGTGCGGCTATCTTTCGGTTTTATCGATCTACATCGAGCGTATGCTCGCAATTACGTGGCGCGCGACCGAGAAGGCTTACGGAATTCGCACGGAAGCAAATTAACGTGGATACAAGTGACTGGTATGACGTTTTCTCGATTGCGGAATATCTTCATCCTTGGTAGGTTTATTTGTCAACGTCTGGATCGCAGTACAATTTTGTTTTCTTGAATACCGCGCAATGCAGGAATTGCTGCAATTCTTTGAATCCGTAAAGAATCTGGAAATAGATTTTAACTAGCGAAGAAGTGGAATATTCATTCTTTTTTCCTTATAGTAGTCGTATTATCGACCATATCCCAGGATGACAGGATATTTTGTAATTAAATTTCTTCTCGTAAGAAGAAATAAGCTACCACCCGCGGCAGAAAATTCCGCTTGATAAATGTCAGCTTGAAAGGGATAATAATTTCAGAAGAAGCATGGAAAACGTAATTTGCCAGTAACATTCATTGCTCGCATTTAGTAGCGTTCCATGCTACCTTTCTCGGCTTTATCCGAGTTTCTTCGTGAATAAAAACGGGAAGTACTTTTAACGAGCTTAATATTTTAAGCACGCTAGAGTGCATCGGTTTCGTTAGAAAAGTGCACGTTCTATCAAGAATTACAGATCGAAATTAACTGTTTAAGATAGAAATTTATCTTTCGCTCCACTTTGATCAGAGTCTTGAACTTCAGTCTAAATTTACACGGAAATTGTATTATTTATTTCCACAGTGAACGAATAAAACTTGCAGAATTTCCTGTTGGTGTTAAAAATCCTAAGGAGAACGTAAGCAATCGACTGACGTTCAAAGCGTTCGCTAAGTTTATTCGTGTTCGGTGTTCCCGTCAAGTTAATACGGGGAATTCGGTGTTTGCAACTCGCATCGAGCACCGCAAACGGAGTAGTACCCTTTGAAAAGTCGGCGAACAGCTTCCTCCCGCGAACAAAAACGGAATATCTAAAGTGGCCGCGTGTTAAAAGTGCACGCTCCAGTTTCTTTCGCGCTTTTTTGCACGGCTTTCGAACGTTTCACCGAGAAACTAGGCCTCGTATGTAATTTAAAAAAAAAAGACTCTCACGATACTCTCCTTTTCCTTCAAAATAAAAAAGACCAATATTTATTTTAAACGAACCGAAGCGAGAAAAATTCAGCGCTACGTTTGCTCTGCCGCTTTATTCCTGTTCTCTTTCGTTCTAAAATATTTCTCTTCCTTTCGTTTCTGAAAATCTATCACCGTTCTTCTTTTAACACCATTCGTCTATCTAGCGATTCAAACCGACAATTGATTTCATTTTAATTTTACGCTGAAACTCGGCTCCAAAATTGTTTATAAACCTGGCTGAGATGTCGAAGGAAAGCAAACGAATGGTTCGTTTCCAATGCTCGCGAGATCGTAACGATCGAACGAGAGCAACCAGGCCGGAGGACATTCGAGCGTGCACCTCTCTACGTATGCTCATTAGTTACTCGCTTTTGCGATCATTTGCAATTCAGCGACTCTCGATGCACGCTCGATCGGGCTCTCGTTTCTGCCATAGCTTTCGCGGAATTGTTGTTTCTTTAATGTTTCTTTAACTCGTTGATAACGTTGACTGGAATGAACATTTTTTCCTGGATGATTGGAATTCAATTTAGCCGAGGAAAATGAAAATTAATCGAATGATCGTTTAACGATCCGTATTATCGCGTGCCACGCTAAGCACGGAAGGCGTACCTGCCTGGTAAACTGATCGGACTCGGTTACCGACCTTAGACTTATCGTTAATTACACGGTCTTCCTCATTTTATCCTGATACGAAATAAAATCGATTCGATCGTTGAACGGTCGTATGTTTCTTTCACCGGTCCGATGTCCTATTATTAATCAGCGCTTCCCTGTACGTCCATCTATTATTATAACGATATCGTTCAACTGTCATTAATCGTTGGCAAGCAGGCGTTCGTTACGTAATGTCGGCTTAATATTAAACCAGCGTAGAAACCTGCAGCGTGCTAGTCACTTTCGCTTATTCGAACGGTCGAAGGTGTTGATGAAAGTGTCAGAACGAGCGAGTTCGCCACGCTTCGCGTGACAGCTGATTTTCCCTCGATCTCAGCGATTCGAAACTACCCTCCTAATGATGCACCGAGAAATCTTTTCGTTTAGTGAAATTTCAGGCAAAAGGAGGTTCAAAAATTTCTAGTTTCGCTGTAATCCGTAAATATGTAATAATAAAGTACGAACTCGCGTTTGGAGTTTCTACGCTCTGAATTTGAACGAACAAGTCGAGGAAGTTTCGCGCGAATACGAGTGGAAACAGTCGCCGTAAATATTAGACGAAATTACGAAGGATCTCTCTGGCGAAACAGTCCCACCGACGACGACGACTACGACGTCGTGGTCGTTCTCCAGGTGAATAGAAGTCGGACAAAAGGAGGCGGCTGCTAGGAAGGAGAGCAGAAAGGGGGCCAGGAAAGAAAGCTTGGAAGAAGAACAGAGAGGAGATCGTTATGGAAGCATAAAAAGCTTCGCGACGAGATAATAGCTCGCGAGAACGACGGAGAACCGGGCTTCGTGATGCATGCAAGAACGACGACAGAGAAAAGAGGGCCGAGAGAAGATGTGTACACGGACAAAAAAGTCCGGGAAGAAAGAGAACGAAACGAGGGAGATACAATTTTCCTATGTAGGCCAAAGGGCTGTGCCGTGATCAATAAAATTCATCTTGTCCTCTCCTGCTCCCTCTTTCTACCTGCCTCAGATTTGCTAATTTTCGCTTGATCTTGAAAATCTCTGTTGAAATTCACGCGTGACGAGATCCCGTTTCATTGATACTGGCGATGGTCCAGAATTCTGATTTATACAATTACCTTTTGTCAAGATTTACAGAAACGAGCAGAGATGAAAACTGAATTAGACGTTTCATAAACATTCTACGTGCAATCTTCTTTGAAGGTACAAGGGGATGTTCGGTTCGGCTATCCTCCTTGGCCCGATTTTCTTTCTCCATCGTGCCCTTGTGTCGCGTTACCTCTTTGTCCGACTTCACTTTCTTCCACGGGCAACTAGGCTAGCCGTAACACACGGCAGAAAAGTTTCCTCGCCGCCAGACCGAACTTCTTTCCTTTAATTCTCGCTCAGCTGACTACGACTCGCTTTCACCGTTCTTCGACCAACGACCACGCACGTGTTTCCCTCGCTCCGATACTCTGCGATGCTTTTAACACCACCTTCCGTGTTTTTCTACTTTATGATTTTTTTTTTTTTTTTTTTTAATAAAGCATCCCCTCGCAAAGAAGTTTCCGTATCGAGGAGCGAACGTCCTCGGGGCGTAATCGCGCCTGTGCCATGAACTCCCTCCGTCTGGGTGAAAACATAGGGAGGGACCTAGGTCAATTGTAGAGTGGCGTGTCTCGTCGGGAACGGTCGTAAAAATTTACGAGCAACGTATACAGCATTCGGCGGACACCGGCTAGACCAAGACTAGTACGTGTGTACATCTAGAGAAGATTGGAGTCTGACAAGAAGAAAAGAGAGCAACGAAAGAACACGGTGAAGAAGCAACACGCGAAAAAGGAGAAGGCTAAGGGAGCCACGAAGCAAGAGGAGGCGAGTTGCCATGGTGACCATCAAAGGCGCCGATCAGACACGAAGGGATGAAGTCCCCTTTTACCGTCGACTTTGTTACACAGAAGCTACCACCAGCCGGAAAATAGGTTCTGCACCGACCTCCGATAGTCTTCGCGAACCATTTCCCTCCTCCTCGAAACTGCCGCTGGGGCGGAAACTATTTTTCAAATCGAAAGAACCCTGAAAGATTATTCTCCCGTTCACTCTGGAAGATAGAATTCCGTTCGGACCTTTTTCTCTCGAATCGCCGGCGAATGTTCCATCCACGATTGCCGACTTGTTTCATAACTCGCCTGGTCAACTTTTCAAAATCAGTCGGCTTTCTGTAACGAATGGCATCTCGGAGGAATCCGTTCTCCGGCTAACGATCGATCAAGCGCTTTTAACGAGAGAACCGGCGTGCCAACACTTTCATCGGCAAGTTTCCAACGAGAAAATTGACGCGATAGAATGCGAGTGTCCTGCCCCTGGCTCTAAACTCGCTCACCTTCGTGTAATTGAACTTTACGAGGAGCGAACGAGCGGAGCAGATGTTTCAGACTCGAAATTCAATTACAACTTTGCTCTTCGTCGTGCGTCGATTGAATTCGATCGAAACCGGCGAACGATCGCGTTCAAACGAAAGCGGGTCACCGTCAGCGTTTCCTCGTGTTAGAACGAAGGATATTACAGGATACCTTGATAGGTGGTGGCTTTTTTTCTGGCGGACAAGACGCGATGAACCTGAAAAAAGTGCACCGACTCCCACGTAGCTCGCGGAGGGCCATCTCGAAAGAGTTGTACATAAAAATAGAGCCGGACAGTGCACGTGTGCCAACCCCTTCGCCTTTCCTTATACTTTCACGACTATTCTCGTCCCGCTCGACGACATTTTTCTCTCCAACTTTCAAAGAAAAACGTCTTTGCTTCTTTTCGAACGTACGTGTCGTTTCCTTTCGTCGACTCTTTCTCGAATATTTTTATGATAAAATAAACTTTGATATGGCAAAGCGTACGTCACTGAGGAAAAACCGTCGTCGTAAAGAAGACGTCGTTGTCCTAAATACGTCGAATGCCGTAGGGGTCACGGATGACCGGCACTCGACTCGTCAGTGACGCTATCATCGTCTACCAGTTAGAAATAAGCCACCAGGTGTGTCCTCTTTGACACACCGGTCGGCCGATCGTCTCTTTCTTGGAACAATCCTTTCGCAGGAACTTAGCCTTGACTTTTCGGCCACGACTAAAAAAAAAATCGTCGACCGCAAACGTACGACGGTTGAATAGCAATGCCCAATTGAGTCACTGGCAGTCTGGAACCGATGCAGTGCTCATGACTAACGGCTTGTTTACAACGCCGCGACCCTGTTCCTTTTTTCCCTGTGGCCCGGTGAACGAGGTCCAATAACGGAGCTTCTGCCACCGTTTACAGCAAACCCGTCGTCGCGTTGCTCTGGTATTTCTGCGATCTCGTTTCACGCGCGCTTCTCGCGATAACGATAAGCGTTCGACTTAATTTTTATTTCTATTTACTGATAATCTTATGGATCATCATTTCGAGGATGCTCCGAGCACGAATCTCTCCTCGCCTTGGCTTAGAAGCAGCCACGGTTTCCTGGAACTTTGTCCTGTATCCTCCGGCAAAGCCACCTTTCATCCCCCACATTAATCACATAAATCAGCTGTGAAAGTAGAAAGAAGAGGGAAGAGATTGGCGAGCAACGATGTCAGCGGAAGATGAAAATATAGAAACGTAAAAATAGCGACGCGACCGTAGGCTGTGTAGGGGTGGATGACACAGTGCGACGCGGCGGGGGTGGAGATTCGATATTTCGAGCCCTATCTGGGCGTTGCCCGGTAAAGCTTGTCCTGGAGGTGGACTCGATGAGAAAAGGGGGTGTGGAAGGGGGGGAGGATTTCAAGGGTGCTGAGTAACCATGGGTGCGCTGGAAAGGGGTGTGCTTCGGCCAAAGGCGGCTGGATTCGTTTTAATCAAACCCCTCGCACCCCGGCTACCCTCTCTGTTTCGAGGTGAGACTGGTCAGAGCCACGATGTCGCAACTACCACGAAAAAACCATGTCCTGTTTTTACCGCCTCTGTCTCCGACAACTCCCACTTTTGTCACAAACTTTTTTACCCGACCCTCTTTAATTTGGTATTGGTAAAAAATTCGTTGCGGGCGTGCTGGCTTCGAAAGACGAATTAATTTGCCTGATCAAGTTAAAGGGGATTTTAAATAATAGTTTTTCATTTCTGTGTTCGAATAAAAGCGTGCGAACAAGAAATCGAAATGAATTTTCGAAAGAATAGGACCGCGAACACGAACGATCGTGTTTCCGATAGAGGAATTCCGTTGCATCCCCTTTAAGGCAGGTCTCTCCATCCCCCGCAAATACCGGCTCGTCCATTCACTCTTGCCGCCCCACCGTGACGACCTCTGTCACGGGAAGTACTGTACAGGGGGTAATTTATTAAAGATACGTCATTGGAAAACTCATTAGGCACATCAGCCTCCTTCAGCCGCACCTCGCACACCTGGTAAAAATGAAATATATAAAACAAATCATCAATTTCGTCAGTGATCGATTTGCGATTATCTTGATACTGAAATCGTAAAAGATTAATCAGAATTATTTGCGTTCGAGCGACAGCAAAACAGTAGTTTAGGAAGTTTACTGATTGGAGAGCTGCGAAATGTTAACGAGAGTCATCGTATGTCAGATAATACCTGAGTCGAATAACGCGATAAGATTAGAAGACGGGACGTAATAAAGATATAGTTATTAAATTCTTTATCGTATGATTATCATTCGACGTTCAATTAAAGGCTGTTTTTGTCAGGCGTTTTATACTCTTGTTTGTGTCGCATTAATTTTGCTGATTCGTTTATGTCGAAGACAACCGTTAATTACAACAGTTTTTATAATTCCGTGTGTTTTCAGTCGCACGAACGCTGAAGAAATATTGTACTATCGGCTTGAATGGCCTATATTACACAGTATTCAGCCTGTTAAAGGGGTCCATATCCGATCTTCGAAGGCTGGCTATGTTTTGTCTCCGTTTCATTGTTCGAGGAAATATTATTGACGGTATCGACTCCAGGGATATTTGCTACAACAGATTCGTCCCACCTAACTTATTAATTGCAACACTCAAACTTAAGCATTTAGTGGTCAAAATGGTTATTTAATTCAATGAATCACTGCTGTGTTTAGCAAAGTTTGCGATAACCCTGATAGTTTATAGTTAAATTATTAGCAAATAGAGCAACGAATAGTCGATATTGCAAAGTGAATTTAATCGAAGACTTTTAAAAACTTTCTCATATTTGAACGTTCATTTATTTATTCACCTGCTCTCTGTAGTATTTTTCTTTCGATCGAGAGTTTTAACGAGTGAATTCCATTGAATCGACGGTGAAACGATCGGTTCATCCAAATTCATGAGACACCCAGTACATATAATCGAGTGTTGAACGGGGCTGCTAGTCGGAGTTGGAACCGACCGACCGCTGCAAGGTCAGGCGGTGGCCTCCAACTTCCGGTGGTGGTATTCTCACACATAGATAGAACGTACGTACGCAGCATAAAACTGGGTATTCCCCTTCCCCTCTCTTTCTTCTTCGCAACACCCACACCTCCCCCATCTTCCTTCTCGATCCTCCATCTCTTCCTCCTTTTCCTTTCCTTTTCCTTTTCTTTCAAGTCTCAACCATACTCTTCGTTCTCTAGCCATCCGAGTAACTAGCTTTCTTTATCCTCAACTTATCTCTTTGCGCTTGATGAACGTTTCACTTTCTCCGTCCAAGAGGTAGCTTGCTCCTTTCTTGCCGTTCGATTCGGTTACCAGCTCTCTCACGATTATTAATATTCCTCTTTTTCGAAACGGAATGCATAATGTACCGTGTAACAGCGTTTTTAAATCGAATCGTTTCGATAGAATCTATTTTTATACGAGCAAGGATTTACGCAAGCAACAGTTGTTCCTCTTTCTCGTCGCAAACGATGCGAAAGAACGCAGCTGGTCGTTGCACCTGTTCGCGTTTAACCTGTTAATCCTGTCGCGTTTCGATCGAGTGAATGGAAAGGAACGAGATCAATGTTTATATTTGAATAAAAATAGTTATAATTATTTGTCACGAAGAGGATGTTTCAAAGGATATTCAACACATATGTTGGCAATGATAATGATTCCCTATAGAACCGCGATCGATAGAGATTTTTTCTTCGGTCGGTTTCAATGGTTCCCTCGACGGCGAGAGAAAGCAACACCGAGGGGTTGGAAAGAAGTAGCCCTTTGTAACACCTGCCAGGCGTCTCTGGCTTGGTTCGATCGACCAACGAACCAACCAACCAACCATCTAGCCAGCCAACGCTAGGTAGCCGGAAAGAGGTCACCGCAAGCAGAGCCGCCACTCTTTTTCCCTTCTTCTCGGTGGTTCGCTCTCTTCGTCCAGCCTGTTCCTCTTCACGCGGCCTATTTTCGCGAAAATACACGGAGCGCCGCATGAAAAGCGGCCGTTGCAGCGAAACAGGGACAAAGAGGAACGAGAAACATAGGCTGGATGAGGATGAGGTGGGCGAAGAGGGAAGAAAGGTGCAGCAGGGGTCGATGCGAGCCAGCCTGTTGGAAAGAGAAGCTGATACCTAACGACCGCGCCACGAGGAATGGAAAAAAGATCTTTTGTCGAGAAGTGCGCGCCTCCCCCTCGTGTAACCATCCAGCACACGTATACACACCCTCTAACCACCACCCCCCCGGACCCACTCGTAATTCCCGGGGAAATAGGGTTCACGTTTCGACGAGAGCTCGTCCGCGCACATATCTCGTTTCTACCGTGCGTATTACTGCGCACTCTTCTACCCTTTACCCTCTGCCCTCTCGCCTCTGCAACCCTTCTTCTTCTTCTTCTTCTTCCTCTTCCTTCCAACGCGCACCATTCTGTTTTCGCGAATTTTCCCTGGAATCTCGGTCGATGACGATGCACACGTACACACGTTAATTTTCTTTTCTCCTATCTCTCCGATCGTATCGTATATCGCGCGATTAAAAAGGTATCGCGAAAACGCCGTTCGTCACGCTGGTAGATTTCTATTCGAGTTAAATAACAGTAATGACACGGCAACGAAGGAAGCAAATAATTTTAGAGCCGTTCAAGTGAGACACTTTTCTCTCTTGCGAGAGTTTCTACCCAGATCCAGGTGTCAGGGAAAAAATTGAATACGTCGTTGCATCGAAATCGAACGTCACACGGGTTGAAGAAAAATCTGTCCTTCGGTCACGGTGTGTTTTGCAGGGAAATCTTCTTCGAAAGAAGCCTTGAAACTCTTGGTCGCTCCAATTACCTTTACTTCGTTTACGCTTGGCCTAATTACCTTTATTTCGATTACGATCACTCCACTTACAACGGCCGATGAAAATTCACAGGATTTCGTTCCACTTTCGTTTGCGTATTTTTAATTTGAAAACGCGCGAAAATACGCAAGTCGCTGAAAATCGTGATTACGGTTTGCTGTTGCTACGTTCGTTGCTGGTATTCAGAGGTTCAGCAATACATCGAAATGCAACGAGAGATTTGCACGCATTGTACGCGTAGTACATCTTCCATTCTCCAGGACGAGGGAAGCCTCGTGTTTCCAACGCGTTTTCCAGCATTGTACGGGCGCATGGAACTCAGCCGCGAGCACGTGCGATGAATAATGGCAAAACTAATGACACACTGAGGGATTCGGGACAGCAACGGCACGAAATAAAGCCCGGGTACCATGGATGAGAATGGACCGTGACTTTTCTTTTACCTTCTTCTCCTCCGTCTCTTCGCGTCTGCTCGTATTCGCGGGGGACGTTGTTAACGCGGAAGGGTTGAAACAATACGAGACGTATTCTTTCTTTCTTTCGTTCGGCGAAGTTGAAGTACTCGGTGTTTTTTTCATCAGCGGACCCCGTCCTCGACGTGGTTGCTTTTTGTTCGTCGGACAGGATCATGGAATAACGAACGGGAATGCTCGAATACCGGCGGCTTATCTTTTCTTTCTTCTAAATCTCGATTTAAAGTCTGTATCGTATTGTTATTCTTTATTCATAAAAGCGGGGTTGACTGAAAGGAACCAGATTTATTTTACTTTCCCCTTCCAACCGAAAATTCAAGTACTATAACGAGTTCATCTCGACGAATGTTCGATTCTCGATCGGTGTCGCGAGCAGGAGGAAAATTGAAGCATTAATGCGGCTAAAATCGTACACACAATTGAGCCGAGTTTTCCGTAGTCGAGGTGCTCTCATTTCCACTGTTCGACACGAATTGATTCGATATTCGATCGACAGACGTCGCGCGATGACGCAAGCCACCCTTTGAAAGTGCTTTTCACGCAAGTGAAACGCCTGGCTGCCTGTTTGTCGCTGGAAGCCAACTTTCCCCCGTCCCTATTTTCCGGTGAACGCCTTTTCATTCTTCTCCTCTTTCGCCCCATTTTCCCGGTACCAAAACTTTCAACTTTTCGAGAAGTTTGTTGGCGAAACGATCGAGCGATCCAACGGAGCGCGCACTTTTTCTTTTTTGCCTTCGGAGAGGGAAACTCTTTTCTTCTTTCCAATTTTCCAAGGGTAAAGACTAATCGTTTTATTTTAATTCGTTCAGGCAACAACCTAACGGCACTCTTGTCATAATCGCGAGCAAGTTCATTCTCAACTATCAATCTCGATGGAGTAAAAAATGCGCGAGGTGTTCGGTAAAGGGCATCGCAAGGAAAAGTGAACGCTAGCACTTGAAACGATCGAGAAACGGTGTATATAAACTCGAGAGAACTAGCTCTAACGTAATCTTTAATGGTCCCTTACGCAACGAGGCGTCGAGGAACGGTCAATTCGATTTGATTCGATTCCGATTCCACACGGTGCAAAAGCATTTTTTTTTTTCTCCCCTCTCGTCACGAAATTCTTCGCACCTTTGCGCTCCGCTGGCGCAAAATCGTCGCGATTATCAGCTCGTGAACCGTGACGAAACGCGTCATCGTTCTTTCGCGCGTTCAAACGTGCACCACTGAACTGGAACACACACAGCAATACGTGTTTCCTATGGTGTATATTAAAAACGATTTATACGCGATGGAATTGAACGAAAAAGCTGTATCTCAACGTCTCCTCGCCGTACAATTTCTCTTCTTTAACGATTTACCAGCTTAGAATTTGTTGCGTACCGTTCGAATGTTAGAAAAGACGAGGCAAACAAAGTAATATAAAATTTTACTGGCTGAAGATAAAAAAAGGATTTTCACAATTTATAGAATTACCTTGAATAACCTTGGAAAATCTGCTATCAGGTCATCGTTCTTGCTCCTCATCGAGCTAAAATCCTGGGTAAAAAAGATTCATGATGCACAGGTTAAAAATGTTGCCAGTAACCTTGAAATGCCTCTGTTACGCCCACACTCGTTGAAGAAGGCAGAGCTCGCTGTTGGTTCTTTCGAAATCTTACGAAATTCGCTTGAATCGTTTCAGTTTCTTTTTTCTATTTTTAAGCAATCTCTATAGATAACGCTTGTTTTTAATGTTTCTCTCTTTTTCACCGTACAATTTGAAACACTACCGTCGGCCATAAGTAAAATATTCAGGTTTCTATTTAAGAAACGCGATCGTTACGATTTCGAATTTGATAACGACCTTTTTCCACGCCCCCGGGCATTGTTACACGGCTAGAGCGTGGATATGATAACGGTTAGAGTCACGAAAGGTTCGAAGGAACATCCGGTCAATGACCTCTATTTTGGGTTCGCTTTAAACTCCCCTCGGAAGAATGGGTATTCGATGCAAAGCTATGGTGCACTCAGATCAACCGGTAGCTCGAGTAACATGCAAATTTATTGAAATATCTTTTCGAACAGGCGTTTGGTAACTGTCCTGAAAAAACAAAGAAAAAAATTCACGAATGAAGAAGAAGAACGATTTTTGATTTTACGTTTGAGTTCGCTGTAATCTACTCTAACTCCTTATCAGTAGGGTATAATGAATTTTAATTAAACAATTATAAAATTTGAAATATGAATTTCATCATTGTTTGAACGGAGGGAAGAATAAACGCGCGTGTATCGTTCCGTCGTTCAAAGACGATAGGAACGAGATGAAACGGACCGCGGCGGCGCGGCGCGCGTTTCAAGAGTAGGTGGTGTGCAGGAGGTGGAGGTGGAGGCGGAGGTTAAAATCGTGGTCGAAGTCGGAGGTCGTGGTAGGGGAAGGTACGCGTAGGTAGTAGGAGAAGGTTGTGGTAGGTCGCGGGAACAAAATGGCCGATAGATGGTTGCCATGGTAACTTGACGGGCGGTGCCGAGAAGTTTCTTAGAGGCGGAGCTTTTCAAACTCGGCGGCCATTACTGGTCCCCACTCTGACAAGTATCGCCGTCTGCCGGTTCAATTTCAAACTGGTGAGCCTCGTTTCCCCGCGCTTTTACAACTTAGGATGCGCTACGAAGCTATTCGAATCGCTGGGAAACAATTTTATTTTTAATCAATTTGGTGTACCATTTTTATGACACACGTATCTGTTTTGTTAGCTAGATTTTCAATCATTTAAATGATTTCATTTTTAAGTATAAAATTTTGAAAGTAACAAGGGAATGGGAAAGTATGCGAAGTGAATTGGTGATGAAAAGTCGCGGTCGCTTTTATCGGGAGCAATCGACACATTGATCGCATTTATTAGGCCGACCTTCAATTAGCGATCACTCGCGGTCGCGCTCGTTCCCGGCTCCCTGGCGTCGAATTTATCGCGTTAACGAAGCCCCGAAGTAAACCGACCGCGAGAATCCACCCTTCCCTCCTCTGACCACCCTTTCGACACCGTTACTACTCCTGATTTATGAATAATGGATATTATTAATCAGCCTTCCTTTTCCATATGCGACGATTTAAACATAGAACGAAATTTTCCAATATAGAATCTTATGCCCCGTAACTTAATCTTTTCGCGATTCAAATTCGAATGTAGGTCGCCCATTGGAATCGGTTGCGAACCGAAAAATAAGGTTGAAAATAAGGACGAAGGGGTCAGAGGACTGTCGTGAATATCGTTTAAGAAGCGAAGAACAAAGCGCGATCGAATGTTGGCGGGGGCGGCAAAAGTCATCGAACCCATCGCAGTCGCTTAAACGAGTAAACGTGTTTGTTGCAGATCCTCGTAGAATACGACGACGTAGAGTGGCAAAGGAGAGAATGGTTGTCGCCACACAGGGACGCAGTGTTCTCCTTCTTTCTGGTGGAAAAAGGACTATATTGGGCCGAGCGACCTGACCCCAGGCATGCCAGTCTCATCGCCATCGATCACCACAATCACTCGAATAACAACCTCCATCACCACCATCACCACCATCATCATCGTATCAACGGGAAACCCCTGAGGGGTGCCACCGCTGTCGCAAATACTGTCGCCTGGCCTGCTCTTGTAAGTGTGTCAAATACTCTTCTCTTCTAATATGCAAAATATCGTGTCCGAAAGAAATCGAAACTCTCTGTACACGCGTGTATAACGTGTAACGTACGTGGGTAGCGACAGACTTGAATGAACAGCTTCTTATTTTTAGACGAGCAGCCGTTTAACGTTAGTCCTCGTAACGTTTAATTTTAGATGACCGGCCTTTGCTGCGTTCAAAGTTTATTCAAAGTTAAAATACAAAATATATATATCCGTGCAGCATAACCGTATTGTTTGGATACAAATGGAGAGAATGAATTATGCTTTGACATTACTTGCAGACGTTTTATCCCCTGGTGGCGCGTGCAGAATTGCCAGAAGACGCGATGCCTCTCGAATTCATGCAAGACAGGAGGTTGGACTTTGTCGATTACTCGAAACTGAAGCCGTTCACCGTGAGTATCCCATTTATGTAAATAGTAAAAAGATAGAATTTCGTTGGAACTGGTTCAATTTTTCTTTCGACGATTGACTAACCGATAAGGCGCGATGAGATCGTTAGCCGATTAAGTAGCACGCAAGTTTTCCGGCAAACCCGAGCAAAGCCACTTGACAACTAGAAACTTAGTTCGTTAGAGCAGGAAGGAAACTTGGGAGCAAGTTTCGAGGCTGTTGACCTATCCGACAGCCCTCGGGGAACTGTTGCCCTGTCTGCGAGCAAACCGTGCTCGAACGATGGTGGTTTTGTTCGGTGATGGAAACTCTTCGTGTATAGGTCATCTAAAACTCTCTTCCATCCTGATGATTTATTCATTTATTATTCTGGCTCGTTACAAAACTTTCGAGATTGCATTTATAATAGCTCGATACGCTTTCTCGATCGATTTTCCTGCAAAACTAAAAAGGTGGACGCGGTCGTGGAAGAGGTAGGCATGAAAAACGATATAATCGATCGAGTGGATGGTTGTTCGTTCGTCGGCAGGAACGATTCACCGTGCTGGAAAAAGTTTTTACGTTCGACCGGGTGGGCGAGGATGCGGGGAATTGTTTCCAAGTAATTAAACTAGCGGAACTTTTACCGTTAAAAGTTTTCCTAGCTGGCGGGGGATTGTAAGTCGTTCAAGCTATACAAGTTTCACGAACACTGTGGTCAGCTGGTTAGGTATTAACTCTTTCGATGCTATAAACTGCTCGACGAATGGGTATCGTTCTATACGTAACATTGTTGCGATAGATTCCTTAACGGGTTAACTTTTATGGAGGTCACCGACGATCGTTGGAAAATTATAAGTAGACAGCAAATTGAAAGCCTCAATTTAAAAATTAACCATTCGCGTCACGGGTTGACGACGATTCGTTTCGTCGATAACATTGGGGTCAGTAGAGATTGCCGTTGCACGGTCATCGCTCTTCACGCGTTTCATTATCGATTTCCTGATAACTGCAGCTGCACTTTCCCTTCGCTGTAAAGAAGCGGCTGGGAAAAAGAAAGAGAACGGTGACGAAGAAGCGCACCGAAAGAAACGGGATAGCAAAAAGAAGACGTAGGAAGGTTTCGAGAAAAAGAAAGAAAAGGGAGGGATGGCGAAGAAGTAACAATGGCTGAAAGGTGTTGTGCAGCGATAGAAGAAAGGCTAAAGGGTAAAAAGAAATATTCGCGGGCGCGTTAGAAAAATAAAGAAAGAAGGAGAAGAAAGTAGTGGTAGGAGTAGAAGAGTGGCGGGTCGAAATTGGTCGGTCGAGGCGCAAAAGAGCGACGAGTCTGCTGACCCTGAACTATAAATGCAACGGGTTCTTTCTGCCGGCTGTTTCGGGGCGCATAGCAATCTACTCGCATACCGAAGGAGGCGTGTAGACGCGTCGCGACGCCACGAGAAAGAAGCGAACACGTGGATTCGTTCGCGATTCCTACGGAGCCTCGTCGTTTCTTCCTACCTTTTGCTCTTGTTCCACCCTGGCCAGCTGCCGGTTTGTCGACGACTCACCAGCGTGCTCCAACATTGGCGAACGTTGGAGAACGGCCAACGCGAGGCGCCAACATATTCCCGTTCTGCCTAACGGTCCTTGGCAAACCTTGCGAGACAAGCGACACCGGCCTTTACATCAGTCTTTCTCCTCTCTCTTCTAACCCTTTCCTTCGTCGACATCTTCCCAATCCTATCGCTAGGGGTTAAAATTTCAACGAAGAACAAAGCTGCTTCTTAAACGACGATATTGCGTACACGTAACGTCGAGGAAATCGTCGACGGTCCTCGTAGAGACCGTTAAGTGCTGCCGACGTCTTCGGTAACAGCGTTATAATTGCCGTTATATGACTGCCATTATCGTGCATCACCGTCGTCATGCCTCGGATCGTGATTGCACAACGTGTCTGACGTAACGACGCGATCCTGACGTAAGGGAAACACTGACGCAACGTTTCCTCGCATGTTCGTACATTGTCTTCCCGTGGAATATCAGCGGGAATCAAGTCAATGGAACAATGCGTTCGCAACGATTCTATCGATTACCGAACCACTCTTGTTCCGCTAATTTATAATTGTGTTAAAAAATTGTTCATCGTCGCATTTTTCCTTTCGCGCGTTAAAGTTAACTCGTCAATTATTTCATCGACGCTTTGTTCCACGTCGTTTGTCAAGTCGGATCGATCGAACCAGAGAGAATAGTCGGGGAGATAAAATTCATTCCGTCGATGAAACGCAGAACTGTAACGAACCGCTGTCGAGGAAGAATTAATCGTTCAATTAGAATGCAAAATATCGCCTCGAGCAAGACCGATTTATTGGTGGAGAGCGATAGATATCGGCGTATCTTTCGTTTCGAAGAATGAAATGTGGTTAAAAATTCAGGAAATATATTGTTGTTCTAATTGTTTCAAGAAATATATCTCTCAGTTGATTATTCATCATATGATAACGAGGCTTCAACCGAGTGGTCGTTTTTGCAGCAGGACTGGGAGCTGACAAAGGGCTCGGTACCTTGGGCGAGCGCTGTCAGACGATGGGCAGAGATGCAGGATGGACAGAGGATCTTGCTGACCACGCCGAGTGTCCTGGTTGGTTTCAGGGTCGAGGTTTATCGGGCCGAGGGCACCACACAATGGTACACTGCCGTCATTGTCGGCTACAACGAGTCCACCAAGGTGAGATTCGCCCTCCGAATTCTCTTTTCATTAACTAAGGCCTTTGTTTCAATTATGAACTGGTTAGTCGATCCTCTTTCTCTATCAGACTACCTCGGTCAGGTATTCAAAGTAATACCATATAATGGGAATAGATAATAGAATCTCGAGGTAACTTTCACTCGTAATGAAAAGGAGTCGATCGAACGATTAACGAACGAACAAGAGGTTGGTTGGTTAAATTTTACGCAAGATACGCCGTCGTCGATCGGTCAAAGGCGTTGACAGAGAAGGCTGCGATCGTGACACTTCTTAACGAGCAGTCGTTCCATCGGATGCGATGGCTGGGACGACCTTTTAACCCTTAAATTGGCAGATACGCCACGACAGAGATTGCCAGGTTCCTGCCGTTGGGAGCGAACCATCTGCCTGCGCGATCTATAAATTGCTCGTGAAAAAGATTTATCGCCGTTCGGAAGTGGCTTGATGTTTCAATCGATCGCCCTCGAGTATTCGGGTCGACGGCAAAACGAACGATGCTTTCCCTGTTAACGTATCGTCCGTAGACGTCTCCTGCTAAAAATAAACCAAGCTTCTTTAACATTCGACAACTTTGCTATAATCGTCGGAGAATTCGTCACAGGCAGCTGGTCCTAACGAATCAATGTATGGTTTAATTGATTCGATGTAAAATAAATCGTTCGAACGACAACGCGAACGCGTTCGACCCATTTAATTATTGCTCATTCACGCTGGCTGCGATGCAATTTCAGGACTTGACTGTCACCGACGACACAGTTCTCGAGGATCACAACGAGGACCCCGGTTTAGTACAAATGCGGCTGATTGGCGACGGAGGTGAGTCACGAATGACCTTCGCGATGAATATTAATCCAGAATCGCGAATCATTCTCTCCACGATGGGATAGATAGAATGATTTTTCTGTCTCGATATCCTCTGAAGGATAGCTCGTTCTGACAGGCGATCTTCCTTAACTTTCATTAACCCTTTCGTTGCAAACGACCTATAAACTGATTGTAAAAATCTTGATCGCGTCAAATAATTAAAGGTCAATTTCTCTTCAATTTTTTTCTCATATTGGAATTCGATAGTATCGCGTGTCCCTTTGATAAAAAATAAAAAGGAAAACGAGAAAGTTCGAATAACGGTGTCAACTGAATCCTGTCCCTTTTTCTCACTTTTTGCAGTGGTGGAGAGCATCATGAGAGGCGAGGTCGTCGGCATGACACCGAGGAGGTCGAGGTCATCGACTGCTCTGACGCACGCGCTTGTTGTGGTGAGTGAAATGCAATTCCGTTCTATTATTAAATCGCTATGCAGTTTACGACAATAAACGGTCGGAACAGTGTGTCATACCGCAATTTTCGTTTTCTCTGTCGACACTGTTTTCGAGTTCGGGAACACTAAATCTCTGTTGACCGCGATATTGGTATCGGGCGAGAGAAATTTCCAAACTGGCTAAAATTTGAGGACAGAAATTAATAAAACCGCTGCTCGTCGACCGATGACTTGTTAACCGGTCTTCTACGGTTAACGGGTTAATACCTGTTCGACGATCGTGACGATCGACGGTTTCGAGTCACGAATCGAACGGTGCGATAACCCCGCGCAAGTAAACATGTAACTCGTGTAAAGATAACTTCCTCCCACTTAGGCTACCGTCTCTTTACTATATTTTATTCTAACGTATTCCTAGGATAAAAACTAGTTCGTAGACTTTGAATGTTCTATCTTTAGCCGGTGATTTAATTTTGCAAAAGGTATCAGTAAAACTTTGGACGAGTGGAACTTAGTAAAAAAGTCCTTGGCTTGACGGTTTCGCGCCTATAAGATAATGAGCAAGGTAACTTTCGACGTGTCGGACCACGTGTTATCACCTTATCGTTCGTTACCCGTGAACTCGCGATGTCTTTATTTATTCATTTCGTCATTAAGTATTTTGCTATGTACATACAGACGAATCCTAACAGGCTAGGATTAAAAACAGAAACATTGGAGAGCTAGTAGCAGGGGTGGCAAACGAATCGAGTGTTTCCCTTTAATGCGGGAAATCAATAAAGTCGTGTTTGCGGCACCCTCGAGCTTTCAGGAATCGGGAATAGAGTCCGTTGCTACCTTTGCGGCCGACTTCCGTTCGACGCGAACACGATTGCCCCACCTTCTTCGTGTCCTCTTCGCTCGATTTCCTGGCCAGACGCTAGTCGAACATACCAGACAGAATCTTTTCGATCCACACGATATCCGTCAACGGTAAATTCATGTTTTCATTGATTCTTGCATTTCTTTCCCTCTCTCTCTCTCTTTATAATTAAACGAAGCAATTGATGCAAATGTAAACTCGTTAAATTGTGCCTCGAATAGGATAACGAATCTGACTGGTGGAAAGTTGGTTGAAGGGATTAATTTAGAAAATTTGAAGAAATTTGTACGGGGTTCGCAATCATGCTAATTGCAGGAACGATCGCGGAATCGGTCGAGAAGTTGCCGATTGAACTGGAAAGCGGAGCTTTGGAAATGGTAATCAGAAGTCAGTTTTCAAAGTAACTTTGGTCTCGGTCGCAACAAGAGCGAAGCGTTAACCCCGGTTCCCTCCTTCTATCCTGCGCCCATCGTTTCGACAACTCGAAACTTTCTATCGTTAGCGAAGTAATTCTCTGAAAGTTTCGAATCCGACGTTGGCCGGAGTCGCCGGCGTCTGCACATACAGTTATTCCTTCTTTGAAATTTCTTCGTGTCCCGGGAAGAAACTTTCACGAAGAACTTCCCGAATTCTCTTCGTTCGGGTCGACCTTACAATCTCGTTAATGCGAGAGAAACCTCATCCAACCCCGAAACGCCCTCTCCGCCGGTCCTGTCGTTCATAAATCATTTTCTTTCCTTGAAACCCGTGGCCAGCTTACGATTATAACGAAACCTTAACCCTAACTTCGTAAAGTTTCAAACGTTTCTTCTTGTCTAATTCTCGCGGGACGAGAGAAAAAAAAAACAGAAGAGATTCAGAGAAATAGACGAAAGTCTGGAGCATGTTCGTTGGTAACACAGTCTTTAAAGTGGCTCTAATGGGCGTTTCGAAGAAGCATCTCGAAACTGGAGAGAGCAAGTTCCATTACGAGCGAGCAGTCGCTGGCTTAATCCCTTTCGGCGAGTTTTCGAACTCCTATAAGCCAGCTCGGAAACTTGCCGACTTACGGCTGTCACGAATTCCGCCAACTTTCCACGCACTCTTCGAACCAACTTCCGACAGCCGACTCGTTAGGATAGCACCAAGATCTTGAAAATTTACCAAAGAAACTTGCCTACCGTTGTTCGACCACCTTAACTCGCTTGTAAACCTCTAACGATAGTTTAACACGCGCCAGCTTCGTAACATTGAAAAATTTATCTCGATAAAGCGTAAAACGAGATTAGCGTTAATTGAACGAGAAGTCGATAATTGAAAAAAATATTTTGTCTTTCAAGTGTACCGTATCTGGTCGAATCGGTAGAGTTGGGAGATAAGCAGAGGAATTTATAGAATCGCTTATCCGAGGAAGACGCTGTTATTTTATCGGTTCGATTAATTTCTCAAGGAGAAGTATTTCATTTTCTTGGAAGGAAAGAAAAAGAAACGAGCTACGCGATGACAGATGTAATTTTTATCACGAACAAGTATTCTCGAAGGTTGCACAACGTATCATCGGATTGTTATCTGTAGTAAAGTGTAAAAATTATACAAGATAAGAAAATGATTACGCGGTTAGTCATAATTAAACCCTCGGAGTCTACGAATTCACCGAAGGACGTTCAACCATCGTTCTTTCACGATCGCAACAGTAGAATACAATCTTCTTCCCTTGCATTTCCGCCCTCGACAATATCGAACCCCGTGAAGGAACTCGGTCTACGGAAACACTCGCATTCCCTGTACGTGAGAAAAGGGGATAAGAGAGATCGGTAGTTCCCCTAGCAGTGGCTCGTTCCTCGTGTTTCTCATTAAATTCACCAACAGCTTCTTTAAAAAGAGGCCTCGAAGCGAGACCTGGCGTCGTTAATAAAACACGTTGCGAAGGGAAACGCGACGCTTGTTTTCCTAATCGGGAATTCGTTCGTTCAATTGAACCGCATCGCTCTAAAGACCGAATCACCGAAACACCGTCGATGAACGGATCGATTGGTCCGAATGTAAATATCGGGCAAACGGGTCCCATTGGAGAAAATTTGGCCGGTCGCCAATATATCTGTCGGACTCGCTCAAGTTCACCTGGAATGTCCGGCTCGTAAACTTTCCTCTTGTTTCTATCCGGTCGTTCGTCCCTTATCCCGTTCCTCGCTGCCATTTTCATCGGCCTCGTCTCATCTTTATACTCGGCTGGATATCTAGCCGCTGCGAAGGGTCGTTCAGCCAATAGGGGTGGTTGGCCGAGTGTACGACGAGCCGGCAGCTCTCGAAGAAAAGGATCGGAGCCTCGTGGCACGTGGGAGGACGAGCTGACAGGGGTTGGTCCGCGCGTGAGCGAGAACGATCAGGACATCGGCGAAAGGGAGAAAGATGGTCGAGGCTGGAAGAGAATGAAACGGGGATGGGAGGGAGGGAGGTAACGAAAGGAGGGGAGAATGCAGGCCTGGGGGTTAGAGTGGCAGAAAGAGAAAGGCGTAGAGGAGAAATGGTAACTCGAGGGATGAAAAGAGAGAGACGGGTTGAAGCTGCGAACCCAGAATGGGAATCGGCACTCGAGAATGGTAAAAGGGGGTGCGTAGCGTGGAAAGTAGGTGGGGCAGGGGTGGGTGGCTGGCTGGCTGGATGGGGTTGGGGCGGCGGTCGGTAGCTGTATTGATTCTCGGGCAGGTCATGCTGGTGGGGGTGTTGTCGACAGTGGGGGGGTGGCTGGTGGTTGGCGCGAAACACATCCCTGCCCGGCCAGAGCTAACGCAAAACATCAGCCTGTAAATTGGTTAATTTCGTTCCCGAACTATCTGAAATTCCGGCAAGTTTCGTTTCGCCTGTCTACGCTGAAGCTTGCATCCTTTGCTATTCAACTGTACACATTGCCCGATGTTCGTTCAATTTGCTAACCCATGGAACAACTTCCTCTTCGACGTTTTATTCTGTTTACGTTAGGGTGCGACGATCGCGATACAATTCAGGTTGAAAGGGGCACGGTGCACGCGAACGATCGTGCAGTCTGCCGGCTGTGAATCGTTGATCACCACGTCCAGGAACCACTTGGTTTTACCATTTATTACGTATCGACGGATATATCGCCGCTTATTAACACATCGAAGGTCGGACGTCTAAAATTAGACGCTACCAAGGCTGATGCTAGACGATTCATCGTTTAAACAAATTTTCAAGTGGAAATAAAAAAGATACAAGTACGAGGCGTTATAGCCTGATAGGCTATAGATTTTTAAACATCGATTACCCCTTTTCGAACATAGAATCGAGCTGGAATTCGGCCTGGAATTCCTCGAATCTATCAAACTGCCGACGATGCCTCCGTTCCTTTGTGTGCGACTCAATTTCGCGGTAATTAAATTTGCATCGGAAGTTTCATGAAAGTTTAATCGCGACTACGGGCCCGGGAGATGTCGGCTTCTACTAACGTTCGACTATTACGCTCGAGGAGAAGAAGTAATTCATTAAAATTCGTCGATACAAGAGGTGGAAAGAAAAGAAAAAAAGTAAAAAAACATTCGATGGAAAGACTCGGTAGAAAATTGCATTAATCGCGATACCAACTACCTTACCCTCAGTCCAGCACGCGTTTACGAATAAATTATTCAGGCCAAAGTGCCCCGGAGAATTTCGGTGCCGCGTCTCGCCAACTTTTCACCGATTATATTTGCGTTTCAAAACGCTTATCGTTTTCTGAGCGTTCCTAATTAACGGAGCAGCTAGCACGGCGCGGAAGTTTTGCGTAAAAGTTTCAAGAACCGCTTCGCATAAGATTGTTCTTGTAAACAATCGAAAACACTTTGTTCGAGCGAGTATAGAATTTTCAAATTGGTATTTCCATCGAGCGAAATTGCTTCTGAGACGGATAGTTAAACGAGACAAGTGAAATAGTGCTTCGAAAAGCGTGCACTCGAGAACTTTGTCTCGATTATTAGTTCTGCTCGTCTTAAGGAGTTACACGAAACGTTTCGCGCGAATTAACCCTGCAGGAGAGTCTTAACGATTCGATCCAGCCACGTCGGAGCTGACGGAGCGAATCACGTCACAGCCGATCTTCCGCGTTTCCACGAATCCAGCGTTATTTTCGAAGAGCGGAGATGGTAATGCCGGAGGTAGGATCATTTATTCCGTAGCATCCCGCGATAGATGGGGTTGACCCTGGCAATTTCTCCTTGAATCTCTCGTGGCGGAGGGTTGTTTGTCGCCCCTCCCTCGCGCCGACTCTCTCAATATTGTTGACGCGCGCGGAGGGTTGGAATTGCACGTGTACGTTGGTCGTCGGTGTGCTCTCGTGCAGCAGTCTGCTTGATTCTGTGTAGGTTACGTGTAGGTGTGCGCGCGTGTACACACACATTGATAACGGTAAGCACGTAGCATTGGCTGGCGCCAGAAGGCCTTCATCGCCCGTTCCACCTGTTTGTGCTGGAGTTTCCCCGCTTGGAAACTTTCAGTTCCCAACAACAAAGTTCCCGACTGGCCAAACTACTCCCGAATGACGTGCCGGATCGATACTTTGTAAGCCGCATAAATAAAGCCGGCACGCTCGTTCGCCGTACCTTCCGCGTTTCATCGTCTATGCATAGCAGTCTCAGTCTCATTCTCCTCGCGCACCACTGCCTAACCAATTTGCCGTTTTATCCATCCTGGAGAAATCTGAATTTCGGCTGAGTTTGCCACACACGATTCAACCGCGCGACCGCTAATTAGCGTCGAATAATCGTCGAAAAAGCAACTTGTTCTTTATCAAATAATGTTGTAATATATTGGATCGTGCTTTCGGTGGTCTCGGAAACGTAGGGTTTAGAATTCAAAGAATTCGAGAGACGAGGGTCAATGACTTTCGAGATACCGGAGGAAGTGGAGGCATCCTGGCGCGCATAAACATAAGGTGCCGTCGATACTTGACGATTGCACGCGTCCAGAGGATCGTTCTCGTAATATTTAAACGGAAAGCAACCGAGTGCTTTCACTTTTTATATTCTTCACGCGTTTTCTCGCGATTATGTCAGAAATGTAAACGTCAAGGTAGCAGCGGTGAGAATTCGAGAGGTTGAGGTCAACGACCGTTTCTAGATGTGGGACAAAGTAAAGGCGCGAGTTCCTCGAGGGCACGACTTACACCAGGAAGTCTGAAACGACGTCAAATATAAGGGGGTTAAGTGTGACAAATCTTTCTTATCGTTGCCCCGATGAACGATAAAGTGCGATCGATCGACGAGTTTTCTCGTTGCACGATCGAAGAGTTTGGCGAACGTTGGTCGGCCGAAAATAGCGGGGCTCCTGAACGGTATCGATTGCCAATAAATTCCGCGCGCACCCGTGCCCGGCAAAGCGTAAAGGTAGCCGTTTCGTTCACGGTCCGCCAGTTCACAATGGGTTTCCGCGTGCAATCTCGACTTCTGTTCGTCGCGTGCACCCGTACATACACGCTACTCGTAGATTAGCGTGCGGCAGTTTCTCGCAGGCCAGATTCGAAAGGAGGAGACGCGGTTCGTTCGAGCTCGAACGATGCGAACTTGCTCCAGATACCATCATCGATTCGTGAGATCTCGGAACAGCCAACCACAAAAGATCCTCTTCATTCTCCACTCTCTTCTTCTTTCCTCGCTGCTGCGCCGGGGACAGAAAGCTTAATAAATCTTCCGTCCGATTCCGACTGTGGGCGTAATGTTATGCAAACGATCGTGACGTTAGCTCGACGCGAAAAATTATACTATCAAATCGCTTGCCCCGTTCAATTCGACGTTCGAACGGTATTTTGATAAATAAAGTCGATCGCGTTAGACCATGGAATTGGTGATTTTCGCCAACGTTTGCAATCGTTATACGATGAGTAAATATTTATAAAACAACAGAACGGTCACGAATCGTTCTCGTGATCGTTTCCGGTGGTGCTCTCGAATCGAATCGGAGCGGAGCATCCTAGAGAGGGCGAAGATTGCGAGTAAACAAGGTTGCCGGAAAGAGAAAGCAGGATGGCAATAACGGAGGCGTACGAGGGCGAGAGAGAAAGAGCCCCGACAGTTTATCGGGTATGCATCAACGAGCCACGTTTGCAATATTATCGTCGCTCGCGTGACGCTCCCGGTTTTCGAAGGCGGCTGCTCGTTGCCTAGGGTCTCGAGATGGGGGTCGCGGCAACGGATAAGAGGGGAAAGGGTAGAGTATATCGGCTGGATAGTCCCGGCGAGAAGAGTAGAGGGGAGCGGTGTGTGGCTGGGCGGACGATGCGAGGCGCGCGGAGTGGTGGATCGTCGAAGCGGCGAGTGGTGGGGGGGAAAGGACGTGAACGTAGCTCGGAGGCTCCAGTAGACGGCAGCACTGCGGGGCGCGCGTATCGTACTTCGTGTCTGATCGTCTGCGCGTTTTTGTCTTTACACTTGTCGACTCACCGTCGTCGTCGTCTCGAGGGTGAAGGTGCCCCCACCCTCGCGGCTCACCCCACCTGGAAAGATTTGTCTATTGTTGCCGTCGTGCCGTGCCGTGTCGTATCGGCGCGTACGAGTAAGTGACGCTTCGTGCCGGTGTTTTATCCGGTGGGTTCGGTGCTTTTTTTCCCGTTCGATTTTCGAGTACCGAGTGCTCCACGTTCAGGAACACACGCGAGAAGGGTGCACGAAAGGGTTGGAAAATAGAAAGTAATAGAAAGAGAGAGAGAGAGCTAGAGGGGAGGTGGAGAAAGAAGAAGGTGATATTTTGTGATAATACCATCGGAGCTGGACCACGAAAAGATCGACGATTCGAGATGTGGCGATCGCGGCGGTTCGCTCTGAAGTTTGCTGCGCGTCGCTTCAACGCAAAGATTGCCGGGAGTTTCTTTGCTAATTTGACCAGTTCGTCGGACGGTAGCGGTGTTGGGCGGGGGCTGAGGTGTCAAAACCGAGGCTTTTGCTCGAACGTTTACGTTTAAATCAACTCGGATTGTCATCTTTGAATTCGTTTTTCACGCGAGTTGTGCGTTTTCGCGGATTTCGCGCGAGCCAGCCATATTTGACGCGCGTACGATCCGATCAGACCGCGGTGGAGTAGTTTGAGGTTATACGACTCGTGTTCGCTGTGTGATTTCGAATCGCGGAAAGAAATTGTGATTTACCGGGATATGTATACCGAGTCGCGAGTGAAATGCCCTCTGAATTGGCAACATTCCCGTATGTAGTGCTCTCGAAAAGACGCCACCGCGTTCCTAAGCGACCAGAGTACGGTACATCGTGTCGAGCGTGTCGAAAAGAAATAATCCGTTACGTTTCATCGTCCATCGGTATTGGCCGTTGTCGAACGGCAATTCAACTATCGATAAAACCTCGATCGTCGCGAGAATCGTTCGATCGATTTCGGGAAGGTCCTCTTCGAGAGGTCAGTGGATATCGAAGATGATTGTTGCAGTGAAGGAGTGAAGGGAAACGCGTCGTCTCAGGAAGATTCTCTAAGATTAATTTCGTGAAAAACATATGTTCGTATCGGTTTACTCGTGGCGCGTATCTAAATCGAAGCCGGCGCTCGGCAAAATGGTTGTGTGCTGTGTCAAGTAAGTGAAAGTCAAGCGCGACGGACCGCCATATTTTTCATGGATAAACGTGCACCACGGTGACCGGCTCGAACTGGTTTCACTCCCACCACCTCCAGCGCCACGAGACGTAAGTGTTTCATCGTTTCAAAGATTCTTCTCTGATTGCCACCTCCGCCTTTAATGGCGGATTTCACGCGATTACCTTATCAAGCCATTCGGGAAAATGGAACGTGATCGCAATAGAACATTGAATTACCCCGTTTAGAATTTTCCTTTGCATCCCCGCCATCGCGTGGCATGCCGTGCATCGCGAAACCAGACGCGCCGCTTAATTACCACGCGATGCTTATCGCTCGACCGCGTCAATTATAGCAGCGATATTAAAACACGGCCCGCTCGACAACGATACATGCCTCCCGAGGAATTCTAATCGCCTCAGGTTTCTCGAACAATGGGAATGCGTAATTACTCGCCAGCTCGTTTACCGGTTCAAGGAAAATTGGTAATTTACAATTAGCAGTTTTGCACTTTCAAAAATCGTTCCGAATCGTGCGTGATCTCGATTCATAATTATGATCAAATCGAAATAACTTGAAAAACACTCGTGACACGTTGGAAGTCTCCATCGTTTACCCGGATAATGTATGCAAAAGCATAGCTTGTTGTAACTCAAGAAAACCGGTGTGTAGTAAGAGAACATACCACTTCCGCGTCGATTGAAAACAGCATTAAGGCGACACTCGAGATAACACCGAGCTACAATTTCTCACTTGCAACAAGAAAAATAGACTTAACTTATTTCACACTCCTCCCAGTCGATAATTATTATCCACGAATCGAGTAATATAATCCTTTCGGTTCTAAACAGTAGACACTGGTTGCAATGAAAAACTGAAAAAGGAAAAAATTTTGACTTTTCCTCCTATCTGGTGGGATTCTGCCCCACTGTGCGTTACGTTGAAACTTTGTAGCCATACCGTGGATCCATTATACACGCGTGATAGGGAGGAGAGTGAAACGGGCGAAAGAGGAACAAAGAGGAAAGGCGAACGAGTCGGTGGAATGGGAGAAGAGGGAGACGGAACTATATGGTATAGAACGGAAGGAGCAAAAGGGTGGATGGGTTAGGTGGGTGGATGTATGGGTGCGCAACGGGTAAGGGAGAAAGATAGGAGAGTTTGGTGGAAGAGAACGAGAAGGACGAATGGTAGGGAAAATGAATTCTCGTTGGCAGTCAGATAACCCGGGTACGATCGATCGGAATATCTGCCGGTCTGTTGGCGTTACACACTCCGCTTACATAGAAACGCCGCTTATATATAGAACATCGGCCATGTGCCACTCGTGCATACGTATGTATGTACATATGTACGTATGGATGTCTACATAAACGCGTCTGCGACTCTTTGCGAACGTCGGGAACGCATGTACTATGCATGAATGCGTATACTGGGTGGCTCGATTTAGCCGCTACTTTTTTTCTTTCTTTTTCAAGGAAGCACGGAAACGAAACTTTTACCTGCCTCTTTGCTGAATTATTTTTTTTCCCCTCTTTGTTTTTCTTTCTTCCTTTTTTCCGCGTCTCGTTTTCTTTGACACGTTGACTGAGCCGAGAGTCGCCGGTGATTAAACCCTCGGCTACTTCACCGGTCATTTTCACTCAATCAGTAAACGAGTTTTTCCTGCTTTGCTCGACGGTAATAATTGCGATAAAAATGACCGGAAATGTGACTGATAAAGATGCGATCGATTAATAGATTAAGCTCGTTTTCTTTCTATCAATTTTTCACTCGCGAGTTCTTACTAATAGTTCTTCAACTGTTTCATTCGTCAAGAATTCTTGTTTGCCGTCTTATCGAATCACACCGTTTACCTGCGAATTGAAACGTGTTCAGTCATATTTAATCGCCGCTTTTACTAGCACGACGTAGCTCGTATTCCCAGAAGTCTCGTTTGCTCGCTGCTTGTTTGACAATTATTCATAAGTGGAAAACTTGTTTCGGGGGAAACTCGAATCGCAGTTAACCCTTTCGCAGACCGTAAGAAACGTATACAATTGTGATTGAATCAATTGAAATCGGTTCGCTCGTTCGAATAGAATTCTCCAAGGTTTCGTTGGAATAGGCTCGGCTAGCAAACGGTGTGTTAATGAGCGTGAATAAACGTGCCGTTATCAGTCGTTGTCACTTATCGTGCGTCAAGGTACACGAACCGAACAGACGGATCCCTCTTGACTGTCAATACCTCGCCGAGATACTTGACTTGTATGTGAGTCAAGTATGCGCATAGATAAAACCAGTCACGTCGACTGTTGTCGCATATCAGAAACGGGCAAACGATACGCCAGTTATGCGAATTCGCTCCGTATAATGCCTTTCCGAATACCTGTCTCGATCGTCTATTCATTTTTCGATGATCCTAGAATTCTTGGTTCGCCACGCGGTTAGATTCGGAATCCCGCGAGGGAGAATCGGGGGAAAAAGAGGAACGAACGCGTGGGCAACAAAGAAAAACGGGCTTGAAATATTCGTAGTCGTTTCTGGGCAGGGTGAAATGGCGAGGATACAGGGGCGAAGGGGTAAGAGGGTTCGTTGTGCATGGGTGGACCAGTTCACAGGCAGAAAAGAGCAACCGGTATCCGAGGAGAACCGGTATACTGGTTGGCCGCAAAGGTAGGCGGTAAAAATCGGTGAACAAGCGAGTTGGCCAGCTTTATCGTGTCACCCTTCGTGCCTGCATACACTATCGATCAAAAGTTTGGCTGCAAACGAGCGCGTTCGCGTGTAGCGAATCGACGACAAATGTGTCTATAACTCTTTTTTGCAGAATCAAGTTTTTCTTCGATTCCCAAATCATTTAAAAATCACTTTCACCATCGACCACTTGCTCGTTGATCATTAACAATTAGCGGGTAATCGATTAACCAAAAACTCTTGTTCCTTCTGTTGCACGCACCAGCGTTCAACTGTCTCGATTTATCGTGCGTCCATTAATTAAATTAACATATGCCGGGAAAAGGTGGTATCCGACTATATCCATCAGTAACTACGACATCGCTGCTAACGTACAACTTGGTCGATGCTTTAATGGCATTATAGGATCATCCGTGAGGGATTGTAACATTGCACCAGCTAGACAATACATATCTTTTAACCATTACGCTACCCTGTTACGTTTCCTACGATGCACGTTTATCAATTGCTGATATCATTCGTGTCGACGGATGATCGATAGTCTCTTTTATATTTCACGAGTGATTTCGACGCAAAGTATTATCGGTTCAAATGGAGGGTATGATTCATAGTCGACTCGTGCTAGTTCTCCTTGACCCTTTTCTTCTTGATTTAAATCTAACGGTGGTCGTCGGATACCGTGTTCTCTTCGTTTTAACTTGTAACGTCATACAAGTTAGCGACTTTTAACGACCATCCTTCGGACGAGGATAATATCCGGCGTTCAGGATTCTGCGCTCGGCCCACTTATTCCGCATTCCTGATGCAGAGGGGCTGAAAGTTGTGTCGTTGAGCATCGAGCCACGGTTCCGCCAATAGGCAGGGCGAACGAGAACGAAAGAGAGGGATGATGTAAGGGACACAAAGCCAAGAGCGACAGGGCGAACTATTTATTTCATGGGCTTCCCTCGTGTAGACGGGAGAGCCTCCCCTTTTAATGCTCGACTCTGTGTACACGAGTCGTACATCAGCGAGCGTAGCTACATAAGGGGAAGCGACGTCGGTATTCGAGGAAGGCACACACGAGGAGGCTACATAAGGGCCACATAATGTGCGTGGCCATGTGCATCCGGCGGAATGCTACGGCCTAGGTGAAATGCCTGGTCCCGTGCCAGAGACTTTAACCTCGATTCACAATAAAACAGGCTGGAGTCTTCTTTTCTGGCACTACGGCCAGGAGCAGGTCGTGACCCGGACTAGCGCCTTTTCAACCGTATCGCCAACGAGACGCGTTCGAATCGCGGATAAAGAGAACACGGTTAAAATTACGCCGGGAAATTGTAGTTTATTCCTTTTCTCCATGTTCCATGATAATATCTGAGTTTCATTCAGATTTCTGTTCAACGCCACCGAAGGCGAAAAATCTAACTTGTGAAACGCTTCTGCTGCGTTTATCTCCGGCACTGTCCACGCTGTCGCGTTTATCTACGGTAATAAATGCGCCAGTTGAACAAAGGCGCGAACCGCCCTATACCCCGTTTATCCGCAACCCTGTCCAGTCCCGTGTCGTAACTTTACGAGCGACAACAAAGAGACTAGACTGACGTGTTACGATCATCCATCCAGCCAGGGGGATATACGCGTACGGTAACAAAGGAGAGCGTTGTTCGATCGATCGAACCAACTCGAACGATATACACCCACGACAAAGTCTTGTTCTGACCTTTTCTAAAAGTATCCCCAGACGCAACCAACGAGAAATGATAAAAGTCGAGAGAGTAAAATTGAAAGAACTCCTTGTGTTTTTTTTTTTCTTTCGAAAGTAGCGAACTTTTGAACGAGTTGTAAAATAGCTGTTTGTCTTTCGCGAATCGCGTTCGAAACAGGAATCGCGAATCGTGCGGTATTTTTAGAGATTGCGATAGTTAAATAAACGAGTCTCTTTGGTATTTCAGCCACGACCTGGAAGGAGGCCCCGAGGACGTCCTGGAAACGCAGCACAGCTACAGACTACGCCCAGGATACAGAGCCCCATTTCGCAGCAGCTTGAAAAAGGTAGGACTTTCTCCGTCTATGAAAATTTAAACAGTTGCCTTGGATATTTGTCTCTGTCGCTCCATGACCAACACTTTCTTTCTAACAAATATTGATTCAATCTAATAGACTATTGCTATGATCGAACTGATTATCATATCGATCAGATAATGATACAGTAACGCGTACTATGTGCGTCATTTCTAGTTCAGCTGAAGAAATAATGATTACGTTAATGATGTGTCGTTCCAAGGCAACTGGTTAACACCTTGAAATGTTGTCGAATGATTTTGTGACCGAACAAATTATCATATTGATCCTGTATAGACAGAATCCGCGTCATTTCCAGTTCAGATAGATACCATGACGCAAATGATCCGTCATTTTAAGTCATCAAAGCTATTTGCGAATCCAAGAATCGAATCGATACTTTGACCTGGTTTACTCGCGGTAACATCTAACCTTTCCTCTGATCGTTTCGCAATTAATCGAGAAGGTAGTCGAGCAAAAGGAAAAGGTAGATTCCGTTTGCCAAACGCTGTTCTATAACTAAGTCTTCCGCATGGTTGACGAAGCGAGGTCAAGTAGGGGTTGTCGTCGTCGTCGAATCGAATCGAATCGAGTCGAAGCGAGGCCACGATCGACCCACCTACTCGAAGGTCAGACAAAGAGCTTTTAGGGCGACAGGGGAGCTGGTTCATTGATTAAGCCGATCCGAGGGACCGGTGTGGAATTAGGGCCGCCTTAAAATGCATCGCCTCGAGGGACAGAGAGGAAAGGCAAGGTATAAGAAGAGGGAAAGATAGGGATAGAGATAGGGAAGGGCTAAAGAAAGCTTGTCAGGGTGGGATAGAAAGATCTGTGTAGAGGCAGGGAGGCGTACCGAGGGGAATAAATGATTCGAAGAAGCGAGTAGGACCGGTCCACAAACAAAAGACTCGTTGCCAGGTCTGGCTGAATCTCTGGTCTGGTTTAAGGAGAGGGAGGGCTTCGAGAGGAGAAGAAAAGAATCCGTAGGAGAGATTTCAGACAGGAAGGAAGTGCTGACTCCGAACCAAGGGAAAGAGGGTGCTGATGTTGATGGAACGAACTCCGGGATTCTTAAGTCTTTGTGTCCGGAACGAACGCTTCTTAATCCCGCGTGTACCAACGTTTTCTATTTGTTGCTCCTTTTTTTTTTCTCCCCCTTTCATTCAGTTTGTCGCGATTCCTTCCTCTTCTTCTTCGACTTAATCGAACTTTCTTTCTTCCCTCGTGATATTAAATTTCGTATTCGTTCAGTGAACTTGTCGATCGATAGAAGATTTTCTTTAACGTGAATTTACAAAATTTCCATAACGGGAACAGTATAAAATTTAAGCGTACAGAAGTGACAAGGAGAGGAGGAAATTTCAACGTAATCCGATTTTCTTGGCGACACAACGAAGCAGCTTCAATTACGGAAGCTAGTGTATAGTCCCCGCTGGAAGTTTGCTACCACAATAGTATTCGCTCGGTAAAATTGATAAAAGACAATCACGTGATCCGACACAAGCAGATCGTTCTCGGTTGTGCTCTTAAATAGACCCACCATTGGGAAACTTTATTTCCAACTAGCTTCTCTTCTGATAGCCTTTGAATCAGCGAAGTTAATTGGCAGAACTAATTTAATCGTCAATTAGAGATATTCTTAGGTGTATAAACGGCATTAAACCTTTCTTCCGCTGAATTTCCTTTTCTACCTCGATTGTCTGCTCGTCAAACCTTTTCGATAGCTGCGAATGTCACTTCCCTCTTTTTTTTCGCTATAATTTTAGCAGCTAGCTATTGCTTTTGGCAATCGGAAATTTCCTTTTGTGCGCCTGAAAACTCGAATTAATTCTGCTCGAGTTATATAGACTCGATGCCAAGAAGTATACGTATAAGCGAATAAATATTTCTGAAAATACTTCCTCAATCTATGATTTTATGAAATTTTCTTGTCTCGTGACTCGAGTTCGTCATCTTTAAATGGACGTAGCCCGTCCGAGTTAGAAACCGTGACTGCACCCTTTCCCTCCTTTCCTCTTTTCCGTACGGAGAAACAAGCAAGCAAGCAGCAGGAAGTGAAGAGAGGAGCGAACGCATCGCAAAAGTCCCCTTACGTCAGCGGGCAAATATAACCGGCACGATTGCTCCTCTATTTCTTCGTCCTCGTTTCCTCCGCGTCCACTCCAACCTCTAGAGTACTTGACCACCTCGAAACCTCTCCGAAGCGTAAGCATCGGTCGCTCCTCTCTCCATTTACTTTTTACAATTTTTCAACCATTTTATTCTCGACGTATCGTCGATGCCGATAAACGAAATTTAAGAAATTTATCTCATTTAAATTTTGCTCATCGATCGTCGCCGGTAAATTCTCGAGTTTATCGATCTCGCGCGTGCAACCTAGAATCGCGGCAGGAATCTTCTATCGGATCGAGAAACGGAGTCTCTTTCTCTTTCTGGATGATCTCCGGGTCGCGTAGAAAGCAAAGAAATTTATACGTTCGTTCTGGGAAGGCTGTCCACTCTTTCACGAGGAAAGATTCAAAGGCGCGATCTTTCTTTCCGCGAGACTTCGGTGCAGGCGGACGGGCAGACCAGCCACGAGAGCGCGGGCATGCGCTAATAAAGTAACGAGGCCTCCTTTGAAGTGGGCTTGCGTCGCTGTAATTCCTCGCTTCGTCTCGGCTTTCTTCTCTTTTCTCCCCCTTTTTCGCCCTCTGTTTCCCCTACGAAAATAAACGCGACGCGTAAAACGCAAACCGGATGACACGTTGCTGAAAATACAACCGCGGACCACTAACGTATCCTCCTCAACCTCCTCCACTTCGTTACCCGATGATATTTCCTAGTAATTACGGAGGGAAACAGAGAAGACCAGCGACGGAGAAGAATTCTTTTCTATCCGAGGGAAAAGCCCTCGTTGCGTGAATATTTCAAACAGAAAGAACCACGCTGAGGGAGAATTAAATGGACGCTCGTTGAAAGTACTAAGCGTTAATTAGGGAAACGCGCGTTCATAGTTTTCCCCGTGGCCGTTGCTAATTAAACCAGTCGTCGTCGTTGCTTGTTTTTTAATTATTTGAACATCGAAAGAATGAAATTGAAAGGGAAAGAATTTCGAGACGAATTTCACCGGGCTTTCGAACTTTTCCGACAAATGACTAAAAGAATGTATCGAAGCGACAGTCGTTTCTGTAAGGTTTCGTGCAGTTGACGGTACAAGTTGAAAGAAGGTGATTCTACGTGAGAAGATAAGTCGACAAATGTAGGCTTCACTTTCGAGAAGATCGATCTGGAAAGCTCGTGTACTACGTTTAAACTCGATAGGAAGAAACGTTGTTCGATAATAATTTTGTTCGGTTACACAACGGCCTGTACGCGTAATAAACAGAATCGTTCGAACATTGTCGCGAAACGGGGGGATGCGGAGACTGATGAAGCGAAAGAGAGAAATGGGTGCAAGTGCAGCGATCTAAATAGCAGGGAAAAACGATGGTAGAGAAAGAGCGATAGGAAAGGGAGATTGGCCGGGAAACGAGATTGATAGCGGTTGCTGGTCGTGTGCACGGGTTTGCTTGGCAGTGTACCAATCCTGCTCGCGAGTCGTCGACACTCGTGTTCCCTCTTTCCTCTTGGCTGGCAACTTTTCAAAGTCGAGTAGTCGTCGTCGTCGTCGTCGTCGTCGTCGTCGTCGCCAGCGCTGCTTCTCGTGCTCGTTTCACGAAACGAAACGAAACGAAACTCCTGGTGCCTACCTGCCGTCAGCGTTCGAACGGCACACCGTGAGAACCGAGAGGCACTCGCGAGAACGGTAAATCGAGAGATTTATTGGAAATCTCGGCGAAAGGTGGCTCTTCGTGTTCGTTAAGATCCCTCGTGGAGCAATTCTGTCGAGCATAGCCGGTTCGTTCGTCGAGTTTCAACGGAAAAGTAGTGCTTTTCGATCCGTGACGATCGTTCTGATCTGATTCGTGGCCTGTTTAATGGAGTCGCTCGATGCTCTCGTTTCGTGATACGTACGTGTAACGGTCAGACGCGTCCCAGCCTCGATGCGAAGCGAAATCCCGAGACGATCCTCGAATAATTACCCGTTCTACCTGTTCAGCTGTGTCCGCGTGACGTAACCACGTAGAAAATAGTGAACAACCGCTTTCAAAGTTGTTTGCGATGCTAATGTTGGCTGGCACACGTGTGCTACGCGGATTAAAGCGTCTCGTTGAACAGCCTGTCGGATTCCCCTGTAATATATGCATTTAACATTAGATACATTTGCAACGTACGCTCGAATTGCAGGCTAGATAGCCACATGTCGACGCGAACGCATCTGGCGACCAATGACCGTCGTGTGTCATGTGAAAGCTGCTTATCAATGAATGAATGGGTTGTAAAAACGATGGGATTGAACCCGTTCGTGGTGAAAAATTATATTTAGAAGAACAAGTCAGCTGTTGTTCAGAGTAGTCGTTGATTGCTGAACGCGTTAATTGGTCGAACGAGCTGCGCTAATAATCTAGTGCCGCGATCGCGTTATCTTGAACCTCGTCGATAAAATGCAAAACACGTGACCATTGTCTAAAAGTCTCTTTGGACGATAAAAAACGAGGAAAATTGGACGTCTGTCGTGTTTCGATTCGTAGTTTCGCAGCGAAAAATCGGCGAGTTAAGGCTGTTCGCTCGTCGAAAACGTCCGGCGAATGCATAATTTCGAAGATCGATATCGGCCGTGTTGGAATACGCGTGTTCACGTATGCGCAGTTGCGCAATACCGTGACCAGACGGCATGCAACTGCAGGGAAAAGGGGGTCGAAGTTTTCCATTCCTCGGCTCGAACGTTCGCAGCATCGTCACGGTGTAAATGCCTATCCAGACGACAAGCAGCGACTTTTGAATGAACCCCGAACACTTCGGTGAGTCATTGCCCTATCGATCTACCTTGCTCCGAGTTGCAATTCGAATTGCTTAACCGTCGCTGGGTTGCATAATGGACGGTTGCGTGTCACGGTTAATGAAATCGAGGGAAACGCGTTTGACGACGGACGCGCGACGTCCGTCGAGGGAGAAGGAATTTCCGACCCGATCGATGAATTAATCTGGTTTCGCGTCGTCGAGCGAAAAAACGGGATGAGAGGACGCAAATGGAACGTGTAAACAGCGCCGTGTGTGTTCACCTTGCGAATCAATACTCGGCCGTGTCATTAAATTTGGACCTTTGATTCAAGCGGCGTGGAATTGCTCGCTCAGCCGAGACTTCGGCGTTTTTCGATGTTTCATGGATGGTATTCGGGTCAGTGAAAATCCACTAACACGATTTAACATAGGTCGCTTTCTACCCTCTCTAAGATTTCATTAAGGGGATCTTTTTTTTATTGTTTCCGCTAAGTCGCGCATCGATGTAATTTTTCAGGCAAGCACCAGGGTTCGATATTTCGGGAGACGCACAAATTTGCCGGAATTCCAGGTAACGGCAGAGGGAATTTTGAGGAAGTAGGAGGGGTGAAGGGTGGCGGGCGCGTTGCTGACGGGAGCGCGAGACGGAATCGAGCTAACTGAAAGTTAGTTTGCAACAATAATTATCCGAGTTCTGCAACTAGTGGGCGAAACGAGCGAGCCAAGTTTAAACCGGAACGAATATAACCGTCTAATTACCTAGGGATCGCCATCCACTTGTGTACAAAAACAAATTCGCCGACGACTTTCCCAACGAGTCAGTTTTCCACGTAATACTGTTCTTCGTCAGATCGTTCGTCAAGATTAAGTTACAAATTTTACTAAATCGTTGTTCGATTCCTGTCGCGATCTTGGAAACAGTTTCACGTGGATGTAGAAGCATCGATCTTACGGATTTTACGAGCCATCGCGGGATCCGTTGGTCTTTGAAGAACCAAGAAAGATCTGCTTTTAAGGGATCGTAAAGATCCTCGGCTATTCTATCCCCTTCGGCTCCGTTGGTCCAGCTTTTCTGTCGGAGAACTTTATCGCGTACGATCGCAAAGAGCAGCTTTGCGTTACGAATATTGATGACGTACAGACGGTTTGAGATCATCCCTGTAAGAAATACCCCCTGGACGAGCTTGTTCCTCGATCGATCAGTTTCCTGGAAACCGAGCTATCTTTGTAGAGATTCCGACGTGTAAAATTATTTAATTTATATCGTATATCGCGGAAAACTTTGACGCAGACGAAAAGAAAAGCGTTTTCAAGGAAACTTTGTCGAAGGAATCTCGTATGTTACGACTTCTCGATCCCCGGGGCACACCACTCCCTGAGAGGAACGCGCATTCGATCCTCGCACGTACAAACTTTACGAGAAACTTTGCCCGAGTAGTTTCTTCCTCCGTCTGGAAATCCTGGAATGCGCTTCGCAAACTTTCCCTCAGCTCTTATGAAACATTCTTCCCTTGCAGTCGTGTTGTCTGGCACGTTGAAAACGATTCGATTGGTTCACTTGGAAAACCTGATCACGAAAATTACAGAGCGATACTAGAGATTTCAATCAAATTACTAGCCATCGCTCGGGTACAGAGGGGTAAACTTGTACCCCACTAATCTTTCCTTCCATACAACTCGAAGTTTCTATGACAAACCATGAAAATGTCATTTTCAACGCTAACGTCGCCAAATATGTTCCTTTCTGTTGCTCGAGGGAACTCCTCGAGAAACACATAGTTTATTTTCTCTGTCTCCGCCCACTTGTCGGAAGTTTCTGCATTAAGAACTCCGTAGACGCGATTGCGCGTACCATCCGGAACAAACTTTCAGATGCTCGACTCCGTGCTTTCGATTGCTTCTCTTGTTTAGTTTTCCCTCTGTGCTGGCAATTTATCCGATTAGTCGCTCGAATCTTTGCAGCCGAGCATTTTGGACGAAATATTCTGGTACGTCTTCGTAATAGAAATATCACCTTCCTTAGGTTTTTACTTCACCCTTGAAAAATTACACCTACCTTTCGGTCGTTCCCAAGGAAATTGGACAACGTCCTTTTTTACGGTCGTTTGATTTGTTCTCGTTTCTGAACCGTAATGAGCTCTTTCCCGAAAAGGACAGAGGGAAACGAGGATACACGGTAAAAACGCTTGATCCTCCTCCTCTGTTATTCGAACGGATGACAAATGAAGCAGCTATCCATCTTTCGCCTTCGAATGATCAATCTATCGACCCTCCTAGAAAAATTTCCCGGCTTCTCGATAAGAATGGAAAAAGGAGCTGTTCACCCGCTACGCGTCGTTAATTCTGTTCGTGGCATAATCGAGGCCCGCGATAACGCATGTGGCACTTGAACGCATCGGCATGTAGGGCTCCCTTTAAATGACGCATCTGTGTGCAGGTTCGCTTCCCTCTGTTCCCCTCGATTCCCACCAGTGGTTGCATAATCGCTCGAAGCAGCCAAAGGCGGTCCCCGAGAGCAGCTGTTCATCGTTGAATTCCAGCGGACGTGCACCTTCCGTCCTCGCGCCCTAGCGCGTGTTGCCAGGGGTTGAGGTGCACGCAGGTGCAATCTGACGATGGCTGAGGCGAGTAGCAGGTGGTGCATGGCAGATATCGATGAGAGTATGCGTACGGGAATCTCTACCGATTTCTCCACTCTCCCGACAGTTAGGAGATTATCGAGGGTTAGACCTCGAAACAGGAGACCCTTTCTATTCGCCTGCGAGTCATCTAATTTCCTCTTCGTGATCCTTGATTCTAATCCTGACAGGACGATAATTCCCCTTAACTCTCGCATTATTATTAAAACAACCATTTCGATGAATAATTGAACCTCCATAAATGGCGAATCGTTTCAAGAGGCGATACTCGATTAATTATCTCGTTACCAGTACTCACGCGACAGGTGATTTTTGATCGCATTACGAACGAATGGGGGCTCGTTGCAGCTCGTTAAATCCGTCGTCTAAAGCGTATCGGATCTGAATTTCATCAAGAGGGGGCGGAGGCGAGGGGCAAAAAGGCGATAGAGCAGCAGTGAAGAAAATCGATGCGGGCCAGGATCGAATTCCAATTTGCACAGGTGGGCAGAGGAGAGTGGGTGGCATGGGTGTCGTGGGTGCAGACTGGGGGTCTGTGTTCGGCAAAACCGAAAGTGAGATTAGCTTCGTTCCGGCTGGCAGACCGCCAACTTCTCCCGTGCTCGGTGCTCCCGGTTTTATTGGGCTCCCGCACGCATGCACGCACGCAGACACGGTCCGGATTTCGCGCGACCCGCTATTCCCGTACATCCGGGTCCTGCTCCGACGGATATATCGGAGCGAAACCTTCTCTCTTTCTCTCCGTGTGCCTGGTGTCGCTTTATTCTTATAGATGGTCACATTTCGCCCCGGATTTATCGGCGTTTCTGTGGACACACTCGCGCCCGATTTTTCTCTACCTCTTCGTACCGGTAATTGGATCTACCGCTTGATTTAAGCCTTTCAACGCGCGAAATTTTGTCATCTAGGTCTTCGATTGTGTTGCGAAAATACGATCCCTAATTGCCCAATTCTTTCCTTGAAATAAAATTATATCGCCCGATATAGAATCAGCCCGAGGCAGTTGTCTTTGTTCCGCGCGAGCATCTTTCGATTTGGATCAAGTGAAAAAGCTTAGTGCTTTTCTCGACCTCGAGTTTCTTTGAGGACGGTAAAATTGCGGGCAGAGTAATCGCCCGGGGGTCAGCGTTCCGAGAGTAAAATCGTCCCTGGAGGCGAAAGCGTGCCGCTCGTAAAATCACGCGCGAGGTTAAACTTACGCCGGGAGCAATTACTTTCGGCGCCGCGGAGAGCGAGAATATTTTACGAGGTCGGCGAACGGAGAACTTGCAGAGAGATAGGCCGAACGAGAGCAAAGAGAAAGAGAGAGGCAGAGAAGAGGGTCGTTAAACGACGAGAACGTAAGGTTTCTCGTGGGTTTTGTGTTTTGCTCGTGTACCCTGTTTCCCTTTTCATTTTCCTTTTCCACTCTGCCCCTTTCTTGGGAACGCGAATCGCCGAATAACTGGTTACTCGAGTCATCAGGCATCCCTTGGGTTCAGCATCTTTCCCAGTATTTTCTTGAAATAGACGAACGAGTTTCGGGAATGCAACGAAAAGGGATTCGCGCGAATTTCCTATCTTTTCTTTTGCTACCTTTTCACCGGTACCCGATGATAAAATATTGAACCTTGAAAAGTGAGACGGCGTATGAAATAATAAAACATGCTTGACCGAATGACTAAGTGCATTGAAATTTCGCAGTTGTAGATTTAGGTAAATTCCAGCGATATACAAAGTGATTCACATATTTGTCCGCTTCGTAAATCTTACGAAACTCGGTGACATCATATTCCTCTTCTGAAACGGAGCGTCACTGTCCAGTCTGTTGCCTTTTTTTCCCTGTCTCGTTTTAACGAATATTCTCGTTATGTGTCATTAAAGCAACAGAATATGATTATTTTACGTGAATAAAATGAAGTCAGCTTCGTTTTTCGTTTTGGAAGGTTGTAAACAGCCACCTACGTGTAAGTCCATTTATGGTAGGAAAGAAACGGACAGAAAGCATTCCGATGACACAAGTTTCGATTACAAACAGACATAACGTTTCGCAAAACAAGACAAAGTTATCGCGCGCATAGAAATCCACCGTATAATCGAGTTTTGACGCGGATAAACCTTTTAATAGAAGGTGTTGGCGAATCGAGCGGGGTAACGGTTGATCGAAGTTGAAAATTGATCGGACAGCACATGATTGCAACTCGTTAAAGGGCTAAATGCATCTGCACGCGCGTCTCGCAGCTGCGCACGCTTTCGCGTGCATTATGCATGCACAATGCACGCGTTGCCGGGCGACGATGCGAGCCAGCCGAGTCAGGCACGCCCACCGTTTTCAACCTCGCACCGGCTCTCTCTCTCAACCTGGGATCGACTTTTATCTTCCGTTCCCGGCTGTTTAGCCTCTCCAACGAAGATCCGACATTCTAAAGACCCCACCCTAACGTTATTCCTTTGCATTTCCGATCGATCAAACAAATTAATTGGAATTCATCTGTTTGGAATCACGGGTCGATGATAAAATCTAAATTGAACACACCGTATTGAAGCTGCTCGGTTAATTAAGCTGTTTTTTTTTTTTATTCCGTCAGTCGCATCTTCGCCTCGCGATTCGGCTTTCACGGAAGCTTGGTTCATTTCCGTCTGTCCATCGAAATTCTACCCTCTGACGGGCAGGGAAAAAAAATATCTCTCGTTTATCCCGCCCCGTGTGGTTTAGACGATAGTCGAACAAAATTGCGTTCTACCCCTTCCCCGTCTGAACGAACGAATGAAAAAATAAAAAAAGGAAGGATGAGAAAATACACGCCACGCGTGGACAGAACCATCAACGAATAGCGAGCTAAACTAACGCGCGGAAAAACGATTGATCCTTAATGGAACGCGAGCTCCGCTAAAAATCACGGATTTTTTATCAATTTTTTTCGGTGTTGAAAATTGTTTAGCCAGGGAAGTTTGAATAAAATAAATATCTAGGCTCTGTAGACTGGTACTTCGTTCGAACGAACGCTTTAAACATAGATCGGCGTTAATTTATTTTAAAACCGCTGAAAATTATCCGATTTCGAAGCTTACGCTGCCTCGGTTATGGAGCTCAACGGAAATCCTGCTGGCGTAAACAACGTTGCAATTAATTCGATATTCTCGCGATAATTTAACGCTAGTTGCATTATTTTGCCTCTCGTTTAATTCGTCCCACGCTCTCGGCTTCTCTCTGCGTTCCTTCTTTGTTCGATGAACGAACGAATGGAAACGATAGCATCTGTTTCTTAAATAATAGAAAGAACGCGAATTCATAAGGATATATCAAACGATACGAAAGTATGTCGTTGAAACTCGAAAGAGCGGAGAACGAAGAGGAGATGGAAATCAGAATGCAAAATTCCATCGTGTGGGCTGTTTCTCACCCACACAGCAACGTGCTGTACTTATCGTTCCTCGACTCGGGATAGGAAAGCCCCTGCACGAGACACAGGAAAGGCTGTCCTAATTGCCAAGATCGACGTGAGTCAGCCCATTGTCATGTAGATTGTTCCCCGTAGACTGTAGACAAGCCAGAGAGACGGAATAGATTTTTTATTCTGACCAAAAGCAAGGAGAAGTGTGAAAAGATGTCGCAAAGCGCAGAGTCGAGGAAGTAAAATTCCTTAGATAACTTTAAGAGTGTTCTTCTTAAAGAGTACATAGACGTTCGTAGAATGAAATTTTGCCTACAATTTCGAATATCATTCGAATGAAATATTTCTTGCGCGTAGGTGGATATTGTATTCGTATTAACATACAATGGATAACACGATCGATAATAGAGAAATTGTATGCAATAAAGAAAGTACGGAACGAAACGTTTTCACCATGAGTTTTCGTTTCCACGAAAAGCGAGCTTGACAGTGTAACCAATTAATAACGAGAATATATCCTACGATCCCGACGTAAATTACGAGATTTTAATTTAAAACACGATGCAGAAATACTCTTTGATTTTCTAACAATGTGTACCGTCCTGTTATTAGTTAATTAATTTGCTCGGCTCGCGCTCTCCCTCGTTTCATTCGATTCCGTGCAGGGAAAGAGAAAAATTCGAAACGACGCTCTGTAATTTATAAATGAAAACCGCGTACAATGGAACAATTCGTATTGTTGCAGCGAAGGAATTATTTATTCTTCCCAACGGGCGGTGGCGGGCGATAAATGCATATTTAACTCGGGTGTCGAGGTGAAATTGTGTGTGCGAACGACACCCGTTGCACAACCGTCTCTCTCGCCACCTATCGCGTATCGTTCTTCGCTCTTCCTTCGCGAACAATGAGCCGTTTGTAATAGTTTTGTTCATTGATCTTAGATACCTGATGCTCGAACGAGATAATACATATTTTAAATTTCAATTAGCAATTGGTGTTTCTTCTTCTTCCGGGTCGTATTAAACTCGAATTAAAAGACTATCGCGGTAACTGCACGTGTTTTTATTAAAGAGTAAAGAAATTAGAAGAAATTAGATCGAAGGAACATCAAAAGAGGACGTTGTAGAATTATTAAAGGGCGGCGGGTTGGTATATTTACGATGGATCCTCTTTAAGGCAGCCACGGGGTTGAGAAAACGGGTCGATAACGCCGTCTCGAAACAACCCCCTTCCGGCAACCCCTCGTGCATTGTAACTACCGCCACAGCCTTGCCACGCGAGCCTACAAAGGAGAACGAGAGAGGAGGGAGCGGCTTGGCGCAGAGAAGGGGGATGCTCATTCAGAGTGGGCGCTGTGTTTATCGAGAGGGGTTGCTCGCGACCCTGCAAACACTGCCAAACGGACGAGACACGCGGCGTTCCTTTCTTCGTATTTGTTTTTGGCGTTGAGTTGCGCGCAAACATACTATCATTCTCTCTTTCTCTATTTCCTTTGTGTAAATTGCGTCAGAAGGATTTTTCTCGTCACGATAACGCTTCGAAATTTAAATTTAATTTAAAGCACGATCGTATATTGGCTCTTCTTCTAGTAGGAACGAGTTTCCGGGGGAATCTCGATGGTAGGGAAACGTTTGAGTAGACGGAATTCGTGGTTCGATCGCGGAGTTGAAATTACGGAGTAAACGGCGAATTATCGAAGTCGCCGGTTCAGCGTCCGCGGTTGACCGCCAATCTCGCTTCGCTTCTCGATCGGGCACGAAATTCTGTAGCAGGCTCGACTTGTTCCATCAGAAAATCGAGTTTAGATCTTTCTCTTCTCTCGTCGCAGGCGCCCGTAATCAACTTCCCTTTTAAGCGTTCGGCATTCGTCGGTTCTCTGATTACAGCAAAAAGCAAATTTCGTGTAGATAGCTCAAGCCAAGCTGCTCGTAAAACGCGAAACACCGCCATTTCGATCGGGAGGCATAAAATCGAAAACCGGATCCGCGTTATGGAACGCGAACAACCTGCAAGCAGGATCAACCTGTCGCCGGCACGTTGCATGTCGCCGTTTCAACTTTTTTCCTTTCCCTCTAGCCGTATGATTTTTCTTCATCTCGCGTTCGAGTAGGTAAACTCATCGTCCAACCGATTTCCACTCCATTACGACCCGGGGTAGTTGCAGTCTAACTGCAATAATAGACCGTGGCCTTTTTTCTTCCTCGCATGCGTCGAATGGTTGGCGCGTTTGTTGGTGGTTAGCCAAACATACGTATTTGCCGGAAGTTTTCTTAGCAGGACAAGCAGATTCTTAAAATAGCGGATATTTATTCATCGATCGATTTGCGACGATCACACGATAGGATACTTTTGCATTCCTGTTACGTGGCGCTAAATAAAAGACGAGGATTCCTGTAACAGCAACAGTCACGTCACCGATAAAAAGGGGTAAAGTGGCAGGAAATCTCCATGAATATCGGTGCGGCACGCTCGGCAAACATTTGTCGGCGAACGTTTCAACCGATTCGTGTTTCCTCTTCCTTACCTTCCATGCTTTCTCTCGCGTTACGTTTTTCCTCTTGTTCACATATTCCATTTCGAGATCGAGAGCTAGAATTTGTAATTTAATTAAATATGAAACTATCGTCTAGAAAAAACGTGGTTAACCCATTGAATCGATAACACGTTCATCGACGTTTATTTTTCGAGAAGCTCGAAAGGGTTGCCCGCCAACGATTCCCCTTGACTTTTATACCTCTTTTTCTCGGGTCGTTTCGTTTCTCTCGCTTGTTCGTTTCTCCGCTCGTTTTTTCCTCTTTGTCAGCGAAGAAAAACCGTGACGGCTGATTTATGCGGCTCTTCTTGGATTACCATGTTGAAGTTTTCTCCTTGGCCTTGTTTGGAACGCTTCGAGACACACAGCTGGACTTTAGCATTTGGGACAGGAAGCTGAGAAATTTCCAAACGTCCTTTGACCTTTCGGAATGGGAAACGATGAGACGGTGTCCTGTTTCTCATGATATTTTTTATTGATCGACTGTGTGAAATCGAATTTTTTCTTCTCATTCACCGGAAAGTAATGCTATTCAAAATTATTTTTTTACGCAATTTTGCACAGCCTTGAATTGTCCACGAATAAGCTCTTAATGACCTTGTTATCCACTTCCGTTCGCTCGTTCTAATTGCTCGACTCGATGCTGTAATGAATCGCGTGGTTAAAGCAGCGCAAACATGGAGATCGAATCGTTGTCTGCACGATTCCTTCCTTTTCCTATCTTTTGTTTTTTTTTAGCAGAGTTGGAATTGTAAACAGGATTAATCGAGCAATAACTGTTTAAGCATCGTAGAGTCGGAATATTAATGCGGGTCACTGTAACTCGGTTCACAGAGTTCGTCGATGTTTTCCTCGATCAATTTCGACGGATAAGAAATAATTGATAGAATCGCGTTTCTAATCGCGTGGAAACGAGTCACGAGGATCGATTTCCAAAGCATCGTGGCTCGATTGAATGAGAGATGGAAAGGAGAGCGAGGAGAGCGTGAGAGAGTCGCGGCGTGGTATCGCAGCTGCGACAGCAACCGGTTTGATAATGACGTGTTGAACGAGTAAACGAGATATCCTCGAGAATGGTGGCGGGCTGGTCGACGTGGAAGGCTCAAGGGAGAGCCAGCGAAAAAACAGACTCCTTTGCTCTTCGTCGATGCATTTACAAGTGGAATGGACCACGACCGTTAACCCTTTCATCGGTGAATTTTCGTAATGCGAGCCGGCCACCTGGAGAAACCTTCTTTTCTCGAGTTTCAACAAACTCTCCACAGCCCTGTTTGCATTGAAAGCTTTGTCCAGTGTCCTTTATAATCCTTCTTCCTTGAAAGGTCAATAAGTTATCCTGAAAATTGATCACAGGAAACGTTATCTCCGTTTTTCGTCGACAACTTCGTACCAAGATTCTTGCAAATTATATAACGCACTCGGGGTAATTACGTAACACACAAAACTGGCCGGCAACGTGTAAACTGCTAGTAAAGTGTAAATTGCTAGTAAAAATAATTGGTCGTTAAAGCAACAGTCGTCAAGGTCTTCGCGAGTATCCTCTATGCTCAGTTGATAGAGGAATTCAAATCAGCGAGCAACGAGGTCGTTGATTAAATTATTAATCGGTATCTACGCGAGTGATCGATAATGCTAATTGCACGAGCGACAATATCGCGTCGTTGCGACGCGGACGATCAGCCTTCGATTAAATTTGGAATCAGCGAGCATTTCGAACGAACCTCGAAGACGTTTCGATGTTCGAGAAAAGGTTTGTTGATAGGCGTTTAACGCTTCTGTAACGTATCAACGAGAGATTTCGAGGCACGAAATTCGATTCGCGTTTAAAAATAGCGCGGTAAACACGGCGCAGAGAGGACAGGTGTTTAAACATCTGGAGCTTCATACCACGAGCACAGTTTATACTTTGAAACTCTTACTTATCGAGGTATTCCTGGCATTCGAGTGTTACCGCGAATCCTTGACCGCCTTTGAGCAAGCTCATTCCATATTCCCTTCGTTGTTCCTTTTCATTTTGTTTATCGATTTCCATCGCTCCGCTCGTGCGGATAAGGTGCAGCTTTTAGACCCGCGTCTACATCGAGATTTAATTAGAATTTACGTCGATGAGGTAAATGGTAGTAAACGAGCAAGTGTTTAGCGGAGTAGTAATGGCAGTAAAGTAGGGCTTTACAATCTGCTTCAATATTTCCAAGCTTTCCTAAAGCACGACTTGTTCGTGAAACATGTGTGAATCGCGTGACTCACGTGTTCCACCTTGAACAAATTATTCTTTGCGTAACGCTAGCCGCGAATAATTGCCGTACGATAAGAATGCCGCGTATCGATCCTCCTCGTAATTGCTCCTCCTCAAAGATCGTGTCCAACTCGATTTATGCAACAAAGTAACAAAGTGAAAATTGATTTGTAACGTTTACAAGTCGAGGCTGTCGCTTAGTTTGCAAAACTCGCGCGGATCAAAGGTAAAGGCGGTAATTAACGAGTTGTTCGTTCGCGAAACAAGGAGAGAACGTTCGTTTACGACGAAACGATTCTTACGAAGGCCTTGAAGATCGAGAGACACCGGTTCGCTCGCAAATGGTTTCCTGTCGTTCTCGAAAGAAACACCTGGCGTTGGCTGAGGGAATAAATTGACCAGAATTTTTTAAATCGAACACCTTTTTCGATCGTGATCGTTCTTTTACTTGACTAACGTGAATGATTTTCTGTTTCAGGTAAATATCCATGATTGTTTCATTGCTTCCTAAGAGCCGTGCAATTTTCCCGAGTCGGTAAGTCGAATCAGTTTATCCTCCTCATGATAGATCAGGTTGTTACGAGTTATTTACCGCTACTACATCCAGGATGTAGTTTAGATAAAGCCTTTTTGCTTGGAAATCTATATGAAGGGATATATGAGCAACGAGATAAGGGCAGGAATATAAATAATTTTTTTATCCGTACGATCGCTCTCCTCGAGTTTTCCAATCAATTAATCGGACTGTGTTGCTGCTTTCGCGAACACATTATCCCAAGAAAATTTATCGGCGTCATCGAGCTCAGCCACGTCGTAACTTTCAATCTTATCGCCGTGGCGATTCATAAAATCCAGGCAATCACGTCACGTTACTCGTCGCGAACGTCCTCGTTTCATCGACGGCCTCGTAAAACGTAGAAAGCACAGAATACGCTATCCGTTCAAAGTCCAAAGTAGATAAATGCCCGCGTATCGTCGATAGACACAATAAAACAATGTTTATTTATAAAGCCAAGAGAAGCTTCGACTTGCGAACTGGTTTTCAACTTTAAACTATTCAAAGAGCGAACTGCATCGTTTATAATTTATCGCTCCGATTCGATATCTTGAATTACGCGTTGAAGAATTCAAATCTACGCGATTCTCCTCCGAAGAAGAATCTTACGTCCACCGAGACGAAAGAAAATAAACAAAGCTCGCGGATAAGAACCGAAACGATTCGATGCCACGGAATATTTTACGGCACCGGAATGGCTCGTGAATCAATTAATGTATATAAAAGTTGTATCATTTTTTTCATCTTGCTTGTACGGTCCCGACAAGGTTCTGGGGTGCGATGAACCGAGCGTATCGTCGCGATAACCCTGCCTTTCTCCCCGTAAATAGCTCGACTCCTCGGGGTTATCGGTTTCACCGCGAGCATGCAACGAAATCGCTGGTTTCCGGGTAACGCGATGACCGACGATCGCGTTGCTAAAAACCCCACTCTATATTTCGTCTTTTCTCACAGATGCACGAATGTGCTGAACACGTTGAACATCGTAAATACAATAAATAAAATATCGTGGCACGAGAGCGTGGTAGGTCGGAATCGTTTGAGAAAATCGCTTTCTCAGGCTTGGTTGAGGTTCGTTGCTGGATCGATCGTGGAGGATCGATCCCTCCCTCGGGGTTCTTCAGCTTTGCAAAGCAAGTTGTCGGACCAGATTTCGGTAGAGCCTCGATGAAGGCAGGTCCGGGACGGGTTTCGACGTTGACGAAGCAAAACCCGTCCCTCGTTCGTTCGATCCTCGATTCTCCATCGGGAGCCCTTTATTCCCTCGGGTAGAACGTGGCGAGGAGAAGAGGTCAATGCACAGAGGAACCTGTTCTTCGTAACAGGTACCGAATCGAGTTTTCCTTCTTCCTCGGCAGCGAATCGTTGAACCTTCCAAGTGCATCGTTCAATTTTTTAATACCAGAACAACCTACTTGAATTTACACCTGCTTTTAGATTGAAAATAAATTGAAAGTAAATTCATTTGAAACAAAGGATCTATAATCCGTCGATTCGAGAGGGTCGGTAGTTGGAGTGTTGAACGGAAACCTAGAAGGGTGTATTCCTATCGTTAGGCAGCTGTGCTTGTACGTTGCTCCGTTCGGGTCATTGAAGCTGCGATTAAAATTGTTTTCAATGAAACGAATCGAGAAAGGAGATAAAGAGCACGCTCTCTCGAGTATACGCGCTGTTATTTTGAAGTCGAAACACGATTAAAACGGTGAGATTAAAAGAAAGAAAATGGTGTTGTTAAATAGAGAGGCGTTATCGAAAAATGCGATGAATGTATTCAATACAACGTAGAATTACGGGTAGAACGCGTCGGAATAAAGGAGGAGAAGGGAAAAGAAGGTTAGAAGGGAAACGGTGAGGTAAAATGGTCTTGGTTGAAGAACGACCGCAAGAAGCGTGTGCGAGTCGGGGCAATTTCGATAATTGTATTCAACTGCCGTGTTTGGCTCGGAGAGGATCCTTTCTTCGTGTTTGGTCCCGCTAGAAAGAAAGCATTGGTTGGTTCTCCGGTGCAAAAAGAAGGCGAACGAGCGGCTCGTTCACAATGCAGCCGGAAACAGGTTTCGGGACTCTTAAATGGCTGGCAACTCGCCAGCCTGCTCGTAATACGTCTGCGACTAATGCTTCTCTCCCGCTCGGTTCTTCGTCTTCTCCCTTTCCGTTTCTTTTAACAGCCCCGGCTCTCTATCCGGTCGGCCTGTGTGTTAATTCTCCTCGTGGCATCGCCAGAGAGACCCCTCTCGTAAACAGCTCGTTTTTATCGCCTTGGCCCCCCGACGAGGCTCGATGAGTTGACGACCTTGACGATGGTTGCGACCAGTTGATCTCTCTTCCAGACCGTTCCTCGCCATATTAACCCTTTCGATATGGACGACGTGCATACAGGCGCACGGTGTAACGTAATACGTGCGATTCGCTTCAGGGATTCGCGTTAAAAATCTTTATTCGTGCCGGAGCTAATCAAACACCTTGTACACCTTAGCGTTCTCCTACGAGAGAGAACGAATCACGAGTTTCCACTTTATCGCTTTGATGCACGTTTACGATATTCTTCTGGCAAATTAGTTCAACGCGGGCACGCTTCGTATGCGCGAGCCGTTTAAGAGATTCCGCGAGGAAGCCAAGGAAGAAACGAAGAGTTTTGATCTGCCGCGCCGGCTGCTTAACGATGTAATTCGTGGTGGCCGATAACGACCACCCTTACGCAACGCGCGGTGCTTCGAGTGGCGGCAATTAGGGTAATTGCATTCCGCGTAGAAGAACGTGGGCGAACGAGGAAAACAGGCGAACGCCGAGAAACTGTACGGGAGGGGAACTCGAAGCGATTTGCAAGTCAAACGACCCCACCCTTTTTCCTCCCGTACTCTCTCCACCTTTCAAACCTTCCTTTACCGTCTTCCTCCTATACACCCCCTCGCCTCGCGTGCACGCCGAGCGGAAAAAGCACGGAAAATCCGTGGAACGAGACGAGAGTTTTGTAACGAGCCCGGCCGAGGCTCGGTCTCTTCTGAAAAACGACTCGACGGGATTATTTCTGCTCGACGTCGTTCAGGAAACGAGTCTCCTCCGATCTCCACCTTCGTCTACGTTTCTTTCGTTGTTCGGATAATCTGTAAATAATCTGTAATTGTATAATCGGAGAATTTCGTCGGAGAATCGGGCACGTTTTACCGTAAAATAAAGATAAAACGTCGGTTTCTGTGCATCGAGGTTGGTAGATTCGATGCTGAATATATCGGAGCAAGGAAGTTCCTTGAAATTCCTCCGAAGCTGAATTTCACGTAAGCACCCACGATCCCGAGTGGCTTTGTGCGATTTCTCTGTTGCCCACCTTCTCGCCCTTTCCTCCGTTCCCTTGATGGTCGGTGCGTCGAGTGGCGGGTCGGGCGGCTCTCGTCAAAGGACGAAAAAGGCGAAGGTCGAGACGCGGGGAGAGAAACCGGTTTTTAAATGGGCGCCGTAATTATTTCCCTCCGGTCGAACCGGAGGAATACCGCAGGATTTCTGGTCGATGTGTAACCGGCTGGCTAGAGGCCATTAAAGCTATGCAAAAGGATGAGCCGGTGCCGTTGTCCTTCTCCCCTGCTCTGCAGCTCTATCCAGTTACATAGAAGGCTCGTTCGAAAAGGTTTTGATCGATGCACTCGCTCTTCAAACGGAAAAGTTTCTTTCTTCCATGCATTTTTATCGCGATTCGAGAAGCACAAAACAACGCTTAATCGGTGTTATTATTCAGGCAACGCACTCGAAACGGAACGTGCCGATCTTCTGAAAACTTTGTCCCCGTACCGTGTCACGTTCCTTTCGAAAACGTGGAGATTCCTAGGAACCTCGTGTCCATGCATCGAGATACGGTATTAAAGAGATTCGAAATAGTCATTGAAGCAGACGAGTGAAAACCGAGCGAATCCGCGGCGAACAGATAATAAGAGCATGTGCATCCTCTACGTTTCCGCCGTTGCATTTTAATGCACTCCACGTTCCGGTGACTTTGCTGGGGATATTCAAGATTATTGCCCTCCGTTCCCTTTACACGAGGAAGGGACATTCGAGTCGGGTCGAGCTGCCGGGGATTGTGTTTCTCGCACGTGTGTACCAGACACGACCGGGACGTGTGTCCCCCAGGCTGCTCTCCCCTCGAATTCTTTAGCGAAACAATCGTTAATGCGACGACACGGAAGCACCGTGCTTGCATTTTGTACTGGGGATCGATCGAGCTTCCACACGCGAGCCTATAATAAAAACTTGACGAGTAGAATTTCATCTGTCACGCGTGCATCGTTGGACAAGTGTTTGCGTGTGCTGTTAAAGGAGGGAATTGCCTAGGTCTGATCTATACTTTGCAAACGGATCTTTGGATCGCAAATTGATGGATGTTTCGATCTTTTGTTTTTTGCATACGAATAATTTGTTACGTTCGATTGTGCGTTCTATTTGAGACAGGCTGTGTTTAACGATCGATCGGAGCATGGTGCTCGGTCATTTTTCTCCCTGTCCCTCTGCGTTGCTCCCACCCTCGAGAAAACGAGACTGCTATCCAGATCGCGGGCACGGATATCTGACTAAAGTCACGCGATCGTAATGCGGTGCCATTAACCCAGAATTCCTGGGGCACGAGGACGTAGGAAGAACGCCGTCTCTTCTTCTCTTTCCCTCAGTCGGGTCGCGTCGTTTTCTCCTCCTTGCCATTAGTCTTTCCTTCTCTTTCTACACTGTATTTCCCTGGTTGGCCTGCTCGACCGCTTGGCGAACCTATTTTGCCGTGGATGGAATTTCAAGACGGAACGGGAGGTAACCTTGAAGAGGTATGCCGACTCCACTGACCGAGGAGGGTTTAGAATTACCTCTCCACTTTCTGACGGTCGTCGGAGGGCGGAGACACTGCTGCGTGAAGCTTCTCCTCCCTAGGGACGTATCCAGATCGCGAGGCTTGTCTCTTCCCTTTCTGGTCCGGGCTTCGTGCTGCTCGCTCGTTCCATTCGTTCAGACCGTACTTGGAAATGAGTCAATTCTTGGACGTTAAAGGCTGGAAATCGCCGAAAGGCATCGTTACAATTTCTCATGGCAGATAACGATCGATCGAGTTTGAAATCTTGCGACAACCGAAAACAGAGGAAACGTTGTTGAAACGCCACCGTTCGCCTTTTATTTCCTTCCATCGACGATCGACCTCTTCGACCCTCGCGTTTCCCGTTCAATCTATTTCCACTCGGTTACCCTTTGTCCTCGCTTCTCGACACGATGAATTACAGAGTACCCTTTTTATCGAAACCTCTCCGGCGAAATGAGCAGCAAGGAAAAAGCTTGCGCTCCAAAACAACCGCATTCGTTCTACTTCCCAATTCCACGCCGAAGCCCCGAGCAAACGAACGAATACTTTTCTCAGCCCCCGGTGTACGTGAGAACATCTTCTTGTCGGCGATGAAAATAACAGAGAGAGGGAACAAGGTCGATTCGGGCCACGGTCGTTAAAGCTCCCTCGAGAGGAGAGAACGGCTGACCGAACGAACTAAGAAACTAAGGAACGAACGAACGAACCACTGCAGGCACCGTGTCGGTCCTCTCGTCCCTTATGGGATCTCTGGATCTGGTCGTTGGTTCGCAACCCACTCGCGGAATCACGATCGATCGGATCGTGGGCGGTCTGCATCCGGCTGAGGGAGAAACACGGTGTGCAGCAGAGTCGAGCGGAGATTCGGCGAAAACGGGTCCGCCAGGATGCAACTGCAGCGGTAAAAAAAACCGGTTTGTACGCGCCGGCTGATACACGAGGACTCTGGTCGCGAAAGAAGAACCCTCGTGCACCTCTCGCGGTCGTGTACCTGCCGCGAGCGGCCAGGAAAAAGCAAAACAAACGCATCCGTGATGTCCAGTCACGAAGTCTGGGGTGGGAGAAAAAAAAAAAATGTAATTGATTGGGTTCCTCGTGTACCGTACCGACCATTACGAGTCGTTAACGCGGACGATGGAGATGCTACGTCGTGTCGACTACCTCTGCTCCGTTTTATTGTTTTACTTCTCCTTTTTTCTCCTCTCTTTTAGTCGCCGCGCGATGGTTCGTGCTGGCCAACCAGCGAAACGAGGTTAATTCTTCTGGTTGCATAACTCGCGCGAGTAATAACCGGTGAAATTCTATGTCTCGTCGTCTTGTTTTCCCGTCCGGATTCTTATCGAAGCATAAACTGTAAACTTTTGGGCAAAATTCTTCGAAGTTCGATAACTTTGTTCGCTTTTACACGGACGGTGTATTTCGGGAAAGCTCGTACACCTTGGCGAGTTTGTGATACCGTTAATATACGACGGCAGGATCGTTGCATGCTCCGCCCACGCTAATCCCCGAAAATTATGACCGTTCTCGCGAGATCCGAGAGGCGTCTCGCGAACGCCTCCGCCAGATGCAAACGGTAATTTACTGTATTTATCGCAGTTTCGATTTCACGCAGTCGTGATTCGATAAGCGTTCTCAGGATTTTGCATGCTTCTTTCCGAGAGACTACAAAAGTCTATGCATCCAAAGATCCGTACTCGCTTTTCAGCTTTTGAACGTAAAAAAGAAATTACCCTCTCTCGATTATAATGAGAAAGTCTGTTAGCAACCGGTGCACTGACGTTTTTCATGCTATGCCGGTTACAAGGCACCGTTGCCTCCAAAGAAGCTTTTGGAGCTGAAAGAGCAATATCGCTTTTAATGGAAGATCGCTCCTGCTATCAGCGTCTTGGCGTAACGTTTAATCCGTAAAAAGCGCGATAACGGATACCTCCTTATCCGACGAGCAGCCGTGTGCCACGGCGACCTTCGCCACGCCAGGCCACGTAAACGAGCCGTATGTACTATCTTGTTCCAGCGTAGCTCGTAAAGCTTACGGTATCGGTTCGCTGTTACAGAGTTACAGCGTTACAAGGCGTCCGGTGCCGCATCGGATATCGCAAAACCAGCGCATAGTTCAATTAGGACAGCAATTACGGGCCAACCCTGTTAGCCCTGCAATTTGCTCGCTGAATCATTCGCATCGGTTCCGGTGTATCGTTTTAACCTCGATTCTACAACGCTCTTCTTTTTTAACTCTTTCGAACGTTACGTTACCTATCTTTCGGATGAAAAATAAAAATAATAAAAACATGAAAATGTTACTACCCGAGACGATATATCGGGCTGATCGATAATACATTATCGTCGACCTTCTGTTTGAAACAGGAACTGTCGGGCGCAATTAACGACGCGGATAGAATTGCAAATGATTTTCTTCGTATTCAATTATCGAGCAGTTTTTACGGGTATCGCCGGGAGGGGTGACGGCGAAGAACGTCGAGATCTCGGTACTTGTCGATTGAATTCCAAATCATTTGCATTTTAAATCGTCGGGACGTCGCTGTCCTTTACGGTCTATATTTTCTATGAAATGCAAAGTTTATTTTTATTCCATCATTCCGACGCGGAATCGATTAGATTTGCTGCACGTCGCGAGGAGTTAAAAAAGAAGGCTCTCGCTTGAATTCCTCGCGAGACGGTCTCTCGTGCAGGTATGTTTCGATTATTTTCGACTTGTTGCTGCAACACAATCTGATACCGGCAAAGATTAATCGGGTGGGTCGAAAATGAAAAACGACGAAAAGGTAGCGGTCCGTACGATCAATCTTCAGTCAACGGACATTGTTTCCATTCGCGTTCACGCGACTGTAGTTGCGCACCGATCTTTGCGCAGAAGCAAACACCGACTCGTGGCACGCTGGAAGCCGGTTCGCCTCCTTCAGTTGACCGCGCGATTATCTGCAGGCGTTTTCCTCTTTCGGTTCGATTCGTTTGCGGTGTCGTTGTCCTCCTGCGAGTGAAAAACTCGATCGTTGACCTGGAGTCGCGCGAACTCCACCTAGAACCACTTTCGCCGTTGACCCGTTTTCTCAGCTCGAATTACCTGGACGATTCTTCGAAAGAGCTCGATTATCGAGCGTTCGCATAACAGACTCGATGTATCGCGGATATGTTAATCACACACCGTTGCTTTTGCTTTAGTTACAATGAAACATTCTTTTGATTGTTTGAACACGCCGGTATTTTAGTACAGAGTAAAGTCGGACGCGATGTAGCGACGAAAGGCAGACGCAAAGCGTAAACGGAGCGATGAAATATCGTGTTAAAAAACAATTTCCGAACTCGATAAAATATACGAATTTGGAAAGGTGGTTCCTCGTTCGTGGCTTCGTCGCTCGGAGCCGCTCGGTCGTATTCGCGTACGCTCGTCCAGCCTCGGAACTCTCCGCGAGTAGATCGTATTCACGCGCGAACCTGCTTTCCGTCCGGCGTTTCTTGAAAATAGGGGATCATCTGGTGGTGTGTGCTTCGAACAAATGTGTAGTGAATCGGCATTGAACGTGTATCGACGGTGTCGAGATCGCGCTAAGTGGAAACAACCGTATTTTGTGACGTGATGATTACTGCAACTAAGCGGGATTACCTTCGAGTGAAAACCTAGTCTGGATTCTCAGGTAATGTGCTGCACAACTCTTAATACCGTTCGATCCGATTAAAGTCAGCGCGAAGCCTTTCAAGTGACAGCAGCTACGAGACAAGTGACAAGTTGCTGGCTCTCGTTGTTCAAAATGCCTTGCCGGCCATCATTGTTTTCCTCGATTATCCAATCTTTAAGTTTCAGATTATAGCGCATCTTTCGAGCATCGAATCAAACGCTTTTGCGTCGCGATCGAATCACCCGATGATTCACGAGCGAGAAGGAAAAAAATGTCGATTCTGATCGTTATCGCGAATTTCTATCGTCAAGGTGAGCCAGCCGATCGAAACCTCGTGTTACCTGTTATTATACGGATCATCGAACGAACTCGTTTTCCATCGAGCCGTGTAGAATGTAAAACGGTATCGTTGTCTCGTGTTTCGGTCGCGTATCGGCAACACGATAACGCACACACGTTAACTTTAATCGCGTACGATCTCGAAATGTTCGATTCGAAAGTAACCGAATTACTCGGCCGAAGGTTCAACCTCGAATTAAAGTGTACGTGCTCGATGATACACGAAATGAAAACAACCCTCAGGGATACGAAGTGAAATCAACCCCTCCTTCCCCGCTGTAGCGCGTGCAAAGAAACGGGGAAAAGCAGCAGGTGGTGCTTGGAATTTAAACACGGCCAGGCTTGCTCGAATTCCAAAGACGGAGTCGAAATTTCAAACACGATTTCAAGTTTGAAGAGCCAGTCGATCCTCGTCCACGGTATTAAATATTCCAGCGGATGGATCGAGAGGCAATCGAGAATGCATTAAAAGTTCGTCTGAAACGATTCCCCCTGTATCGTTTTCATTATTCATAAACCTTTGTCTTATAAAGGCATTAATAGCCTCGAAGCTTACAATTTAAATAGATAGGCGTTTTTCAAAATGAATCCCGTTTTATTCCCAGACCGTGTACACGATGGTTTCATCATTTCATCCACGTACAAGCGTATAAATCGTCGCGTTTCAAAGCGGAGTGATTCCTCGAGTCAATTAACCGAGTTCGATTCCGATCGAATCGTAAAACCAATTATCCAACGACCCGTCGTTCGTCGACGAGGGTTTTCTTATGAAGACATTAACTCTTTGGTTCGCATAGGCGCATTCAGAGCTTTTTTCACTCAAGGAGGGAACTCGAAGAGTGGCGTGCAGGTTGCGTGCGTGGTCGCGTCAGAAAAGACACACGCATACCGACGCATGGGTGCACGAACACATAGAAAAACATGCAGGGAAGGAGAAGACCCCCGGGGAACCCAGAAGCGGTCGTCCTTCGACGAAATAATTGCGGAACACGAGCCAGCTCACGCGCGTTTGCTCGCTCGCTCTCTTGCCGTTTAATGGCGGTATTCGCCTCGCGTACACTGTGCAGTCGTTATCCTCGATTTATGACCAGACCTGGCCTGAATCCTTATGCGGCGTTCGGTTAGGTACAGGTCCGCTGGAAAGGATAGTGGACGGTTTAAAGGAAGAGCTGGAGGAAGCTGTAAGTTCGGTATGGCCGTTACTCTCCATTTAGAGTGGCGCCTGCGAGTCGATCGATCGAGCCTCTATCGTCTCAACTCGAAGCTTTTCATCCCCTCGAAGTGCACTTTCATTAAAAATAATTATCCATTTAAACGTAGACGGTGCATTTGTCCCGGGTAAAAGTTCGCTTCACTTCTTGGAATCTCGCAATCCACTTTGGCATAAGAAACACGTGACGTTTCATGAAAAATATTTGACGAGTAAACAGAAATAATTTTTATCCCACGACACGTTTCGCAGCGTTATTCGATCCACCCTTCCAAAAGCGTGTAGAATCGAGACACACCACACGCGTACCGGCAAAACCTTTGGTTTCGGGTTAGCGGTGTTTAAAACCGGAGCAACGGTGGCAAGAAAAAGTTTGGATGCGACCCAAGTTAGAACGCTTTATGTTTTTTAGACACGGGGATTATTTTAGGGAGCCGGTGAATTCTATTCTCTGTCCTTTCCCCTTTTTTTCGCCTTTCTAAATCGTCGCGCTCTCGTTATTCTTTTTTCTTCTTTACCGGAATGCGCCGGTTCGCTGAAAAACAGCCGGCAGAGTTAACAGCGCTTCCAAGAAAATTTATTCGTTTAGTTTGCCAGTGCAGCGATTCGCAGGGAAATGTATCCCACGGGGAAGCGAGTCTTAAATCGTGGTGGCAATAATTTTAAAGGGAAATATTCCGTCCCTTTGACGAACGGAGGAAACCTCTTCACCTTTTCTCAACATCTGGGATCCAAACTTCTGCTCCAAAATTGTCAGCTCGTGAAACACGAAACCTCGAGATCACGGATCGTCTGTCGCGAAGGAACCTTGAACTCGAATGTCGGTTCTCAAGGACACGCGGGTATGCATATCAGAGCCAGATCCACGCAACAACGAGCCTTCTGTTCTCGCATGCACGTGTCCCTTTGTGCAACGTGTCTCGATGGGAATAAACATCGGGGCGTTTAAACTTTCCTTCGGATGTAACGTGCTTGCGCAACCTCTACCGCAATACAATCGGTACCAGCCAACATGAATATGTAATCAGCTACGTTATTGGCACGTGTGTGTCGCTGTTCGCTCGATAATTCAGCTGACCCTTCAATTACCGTAGAGAGGTAAGGACAGGTTTTTCTTTAAAGCTTGCGAAGGGTTGAAATTTACGAGCTGACTAGTTTCTCGGTCGAAATGTTGCCTCTTAATCAGACAATAGACGCGGTGTTTCGCGAGGGAAGCAGGTCCCTGCGCTAGTCGTCGAGGAGAAAGTTCTCCCTCTAATCCGAGGAGAATCGGTGTTAAGCCCTGGCGAATTAGTTTCTTCTCGAAACACGAATAGAGAGACGACTTAGGGATTGGAAGGTTGATGCGCGCGTGTGTGTGCAACAGCCCTCGTGCAGGGCCGTGCGGACATTCTGCAAACACGATGAGCTCTTCGAAGCAAGAGCAGAATGGTTTCACGGTCGATTCCCGAGAAAGCCGAGATAGGAGAAATAACAATGACGGGCAGGTAAGTCCGTGGTAAATGTTTACCTTTCCTAATTAAATGAAACCCCACCCACCTCTTTGCTCGGCGTAGTGCTTCCTTTCAACAGAGTACACCGTGTCTGCGTGTAGAATAGAAAGGATGTGCCCTGGCGAAATCATCGAGGGAGCAGAAAGAGATTAAGGGAATAAATAAAGGACGACTGGAAAAGCTTCGAGACACGTTGAATCATTCCTCGCGGAATTTCCTGTTGTAATTTTTGCCATTTAAGACTATTTTATTCGACTCTTGCAAAAGGTTTCATTCGCGGTGAAGGTGGCCATCGGTCGATCGTTTCTGAATGAGTCACACTTAGCTTATCGTGCAGAAAGTAAACCACCTCGTCGCACACTTTCCTGATAGTCGCCGCGCGTATTTTTACACCTTTTCAAAGCGTTACCACGAAAGTCGAACAAGATTATCTGCTTATTAAAAATTAGAACATACTCGTGATCGTTAGTGGCGGAAACGAGCTGAAGGTAAGAGAGTGAGGAAAAGGCTATTCCGGTCACGGTACGATGAGATCGACGTTACCTGCAAATTTTACACGCGTGTCCAGCACATGCACGCAAGTGCGTGTTTTCATGCGCAGCCAAAGCGTGTAACGCTCGTGTAGCGCCGTGATTAGACACGCCACGGGCTTCGTAGAACCGGTTCTCTCATTTTTCTTCATCTTCTTCTTCCTCTTCTCTCTATCAGTCGACCAGATGCTCGTCTCTTCTCCTTTCTCTTCGTCCGGTCGGGCTCGATTCTGGGTCGACATGAAAGAGGAGAGAAGATGGCGAGAAGCAGACTCGCAAAAAGGTTCGCGTTTCGTTCGTTTCGCCGTCGCGACTTTCTCCTTGCGTAATCGAACGCGAGACTTTCTTCTTCCTCTCTGGAAAACTAGGAACAAACTTGTCGTCGTCGTCTATCGTAGAAGTAGTTCGTTGCTCGGAGTTGTTGCCGAAAGTTGTGCTCGAGAAACATACTTATTTATCAAGGAAACTTTTACGAATTAATTGTTCCAAAGTTTTTCCAACCCCGATGAATTATTGATGAACCGATTCGCGTAATGAGTCCATATTTAGAATTGCTGTAAAAGTACTTATTTGATTCTTTTGTCTGTTAGTCGAGAAAACGGAGCGTGCTTTATGGCTCGTAGGAATTGAAGCGATTATACGAGGCCGCGAAGCGGATAAACAGAGAGATAGAGGCTTACATAACAATTCGACTTGGTCGTTTTTCTTTCAATTTACAAGTCGATAGAGAGGTGATTTCCGAGAAAGTTTACAGTTAGAGGTGACGCGTAAACTGTGCAACAACTGTGCAAATAGGCGCAAGAAGGCGTAGAAAGGGAAGATATAAAATAATTCGTTCTGTTATCGAACGAAAATATTGACTTGTCCCGATAAGATAGAGAAGCGCTGGTGCTCGATCGTTGCCAGCGTTCCTCAGATAATATTATAGCTCGCTCATTAACGAATATCGCGTCGCAACGATTCAACGTAATTTTCCATTCACGACGTTTCAATTCCGATGACACATCGTGTAACGAGTTGAACGGTAAAAACGTCGTCAAGGTGAAAACAACGATATCTGACATGACACTAATCATTAACCTTTTAACGTGTAATTAAATTACAAATAATTCCTTATCAACAATTCAACACTTCTTGAGAAAGATATCAAATCGTTGAATTATTAGAACTTTGATAAAATTTTAATCCCGACTGCATTCGATTTATTAATCATTGAACTATAGTTATCTGTAAAATATAGATAGCACGATATCGCGAAGCTTTCGTATAACAAGCAATATACAACGTTTTTACGTTTAGTTTTCTATTTGATCAGACTCCAAAAACAAAAGAAACAGTCGAGTTTTTCCACGGCGTTGGACAGTGTACGTAAAGTTACTAATTTGTCGAAAAACTTTGCCCAGGGAGTTTGTGTCGCTTCTGTAACGTCGCGACAGGAATTCATAATTTGTTTTAATTAATTGCCCTCTCTGCTCTATAACGATTCAAATTTCGCTTCGCGAGACAAACTTCCTCGTCATCGAGACGACGAATAATCGTCAACATAAACTTTGCACAACCTTCGAGATCGAAACTTTGAATTCGATCCGATCGATACGACAGGGATTATCGATGGAAATTGAAACGAAAGAATAGCGTGCCAAGTGTTTCCTATTAGTTTGACGAAAAGTAGGAAGAAATTACAGAATACGGTATATGCCGTAAATAACGTCGGTACAAGTTCGACGTAATGTCCCGTAATTGCAATCCACGTTTTACGTTAAGTGTACCCCACTGTAGGAATCAAGGTGAAAGTGTATTATTAGTTGCAGCACTAAATATACGCGGCACCCGCTGGAAGTATGTATTTTCCGTAATAGTACAACAATAGGATCATGTATAGGCGAACAAGCGAATCGAATTGGCCACGATGCAGCATTCGAATTTTACGACCGCGTTTCCTTTTCGTTTTATATCGGTTTTTATAGCTCCGAACGGATCGAACGAGCGAATGCGGTTCTTGTTTCCGAGGAAACGTTTCACATTTCTCCAAAGGATTTCAATTTTTCATCGTTTTTGGATCGTAAATAGATCGCTGGTAGCTCGACGCCCGGAAAGTAAAATGCTCGCTGGACAACTAGAACGATTCCATTGAAACAGTCATTAATAATCTTTTATTCATCGCTGTAACTTTGTGGCGACGCGCCAAATTGCTATTTTAAATTCATAGTTTACGTATCCTAATCACCTTTTCAATTTATAATACGTCCGAAAAATTTGAGTTACCAAGGAATGAAAAAGGGGGAAATGTTGGCAGGGTTAACGACAGAGGAAAAGAGTCGGTCAAAACGTGCTCATTAGCTTAATTAAGCCGACTCTTTGCGTAATGGCGAAAATACGGCGCGGATATGTGCAGACGAAAGGTAGACGATGCACAATGGTATAAATACACGTTGCATCAGGTCTCTTTTTTTCAAACTCGTTGTCGGTTAATTTACGAGTCGGCCGAACGTGTAACAAAAACTCGCTGGAATTATAATTAGCGAATCAACGAGTAGCACGAACAGAATCTACGGATTCCACGATCGTTACCGCTTGCATTAAAACCACGGGAATAGTTTTCACGGCCGTTGGGTGTAATCGGATGAGATTCAGCCAGCTAAAATCCGGTGCAAACTTTCAGCATTCAAGCTATTTCCTCGAACGTAAACAGATTCTCGGGAAGAAAAGTTTGCAGTTCGAGTATGCCTTTTGGGCACGGTTAGCCTTTCAATTCCAATACCTTTCGAATAATTTACGCAATGTAGTAGGTACGATCGTTGCCTGGCTAAAGTCAAAATGCAAAGAGTGAAAGACAAGAGCGAGAAAAGTGGTTAGGAGAAAAGCGTGGATTCGCAAAGGCTCAATCTCGTAAGCAGCATTGTAGGAAATTTGTGTTGGCCGTGTGGCATGATCTCCGTTCTCGAGAAGGGGAGAAGAATCGCGCTGGTAGATTCAGAGTCAGAGTCGGGGCCAGGAGCCGGGTTCAGCTTGCGACTACTTCGTGAATAATGCATGCCAGCCGCGAGCCCACGCCACCACGCTATATACGAAGATGCCAGACACGCTACTTGGAACCGGGCTTGTATCTGTATAGACACATAGAGAGACGGGGAGGGGCTTTCTATACAGGGTGTTTCATTGAAAATCAGTGCCCTCAAACGCTCACGAAACTCTCGCTCGACGTCGAAAGAATTTCAGATCACAGTTGAATGGCTTCTAGGAGCACGTAATTAAAAGAAATATGTAGTTCTATTTAAAAAATACATAGATTCGTTGATATTTAAAGGGACTGATTGAAATGGGACACTTTGTATAGCCGGGCTTATGTCCTCGCACATGTTCAACCAGCTCTCTCGACTATTTGTGTGTCGAGGCTCGTCGAAGCGTGTGCGAGAGGAAAGCAGGTAAAACGAGAAAGAGAGAGGAGAAACGTAAGTGCCATTGGGATTTACCAGCATTGTCCCTCCGTTGGGACACGTGCACACGGGAAGAGCTATCTCTCTGCCACGTTTTGGCTTTACACGAGATTGCGAAGGAAAATGCACGACACGTGTGCCAGTTTCCGGCACTGGACAATGATCGTACGCTCCGCGGTATCGAGCAGCTTCTTTTTGTTCCCGATTCATGGCAACTGGAATAGTAGTCCATCTCTTCGCCACGTGTTGTTATTTCGTAACTTCAGCACCTTGTTTCGGAGAATTCGAGAAAAGAAAAATAAAAAAGAAATTCACAGTGAATTTAAACGCTCCAAGCGTGTCGCGCTAAGCACGCATTGCTAACTTGTGCCAACGTGGCTTTCGTGGAAACGCAAAGTTCACGGTTTGGAGAGGTGCATGGAATTTCAAAGGACTCTAGCAACTTTGAAGTTCACGGATAAACTGACGTTAACTCGTCCAACAACGCGCCGGAATACCTAGTCGTCGCAGTTTCGCTCGATTACAGGAAGGGGAACGTGTTTTTCGCCGCTCGAAACATGAACAGGCTGTTCCGTGAAGTTGTGTACCAGTTTCGTCGAACAAACTCTATGCGAGTCGCGCCACGCCGCGTCTAAAGTTTCCCTGGTATCGTGCAACTTTTCCGATTGGTCACGTTCCTCGCGTTGAATCTCGCCGAGTCGTTGAAATTCAGATACCCGCGATTTTTGTTTTCACCTTCGGCTTAAAGCAGCTACAACTTTCTCCGAAAAATTGTCGGCGAAAAGTTTCCTCGTCGATACTTGCTTCTATCGTGTTTCAATTACAGATATGTATGTCATCATTTGACGTCTTGTACATATATTCTTTGGCTGACGCAGTTGCATCGTAGTTGTACGTGTTGTGTGTTATCTCGTTGCGCGATCGAGCATCCTCTCTCGCAATTTCCTCGGGAAAATCTGCGCTGTCTACAGCACGATACACGAGTTGATCTCGAAAGTCCTTTATAGCCTGGAATATTGGAATTGGTGATAAAAACATAGTCTTCGCGGAAGCGTGTTGTTTCGATCAAATCTAAATAAATCCGATTGGCTTTGAAGTTGATGTTTCATGCAACCAGTTTCCAGGGAAATCATGAAAATTCGAATAGAATATCGAGCGTGACGTTGAGAAAGAGGAGATTACGTTGCAGCGAATTAAATCATGGTCGGTGTAAAAAGGCTTTTTCCCAGGGCATGGTAATCGAAGCTTTATAAAGGAAAACGCACACAAGATCGACATTGTTTTCCCGCGGGTGTAATTTCTGTGACGGTGAAAATGCATAGAAGGGTGAAAGAGAAGCGCCACGATAGAGGGAAGAGGGAGAAAGAGATAGAGGGATGAGAAATGACTAAATAAAATCAATTAAAAAGTTTCGCCGCTTCGTCCAGGAGTCGGGGAGTTTTCATGAAGTTTTCCACCGTGCCCACTCCTCCGTGTATATAACGTCACAGTAGCATGCGAAACTTCTGCTATAAACTGACTATACACCAACACCAACGACCGATTCGTGGTAGTTTCGCTAACTTTCCGACTTTCGTGTCGAACTTGTTAATGGCTTTCTGTGGCGGCTCTCTGTTACCATCGCTTCGATGTTCTTTCAGCCCTCCCCTCTTCCTCTGTTTCTCTCGCTTTTCGATGAAACTATCTATGAATTTATCTACTCACCTATCGATATACTTACCTAACCGTACGGTTATAATAAATTTTCTGTCCCCATCGGTTGCGATAACAAATTCGTCCCTGTCCGTTTCGCGTAATCGAGCACAAGCCGTGTAGCCAGCAGCAGGCTTTCACCGCGATCGTTTCTCCTCGAAGTTCGAGAGCAAGAGTACAATTACCCGGCAGTTAAGTTGACGGTTATTAGCGGGGATTAGATCTTGGCCCGATTACGCTTCTCCCGTTTATCGTTCGATGCTAACCTCGATTTTCCGGGCTACCTCACGCGTCTGTTACGATAAAACAACCTTATTACGATTTTTAATAGAATATTCTTTGTTTGTTGCAGGTAAGGAGAGAAACATTCGTACAAGATCTAATTGTAAGTTAGGAAGTTGAAGCGCTTCATCGAAAGGTACTAGTAAGTCGACAAAAGAATGTAGTTAAATTTAGAGCAGACATTTTCTAGACTATATTTTTGCCCGCGACGCTTCGGTTCGTTTTAACAGAGACACCTTGAATTTCTATGAAGTGCAAGCCTATCCGATTACCCGTGCAAAGTCCGTGTAAAGCGAAACCGTATAGATGCTGCCGCGCCATCGTTCTTTCCCTCCTCCTTTCTCTTTTTCCCTGGCAAAATCGCTTCGCCAAGGCTTGGACGAGCGTCCAGGAAGCAACGAAGAACGCGATAACAGTTTCGGTTATCACGGTGAAACGCGATAACGCGCCACGTTCCTCGATAACAGCCTCCCTTCGTAAGCGAAAGATTAAACGCGATTTCGTGCACCTTTTCTCCTCGTTCCATTGTCACGTGTCTCTGAAGGAAATCCTATTAGAGAAGACTCTCCAAAATTTCTTTCAAACTCTTTATTTTATTTCACATTTTGTTCATTTCGTTGAAACGCGAGGGAGAAAGGCCCGTCTGAGAGCATCGCAGAAACTCGATCCGTTCGTGTAATTAAGAGCAGAACTTGTTTCGGACTTTGACTGGTAATCTTAATTACGATCTCGCGGCGACGTTATTAGCGCAAACGCTGCACTGTGCTCTCGTTATAATTTTTCGTTATCGTTTTACGAGACTGTGATAAAAGGTTCGTGTCAAACAGCAGCGTTAGCCGTTGCTTTGTTCCGATTTTAGAGATCAAAACCAGGTCATCTCCGGTATGGTTTTCACATACTGCTCGAAATTCGTGACAGGCTGTCGTCAACGCTGAATCGTGACGTTCTTCCTATCGATGGAAATTCGTTGCAATTAGAAACATGGGTTAATCTTAAAAAAGTAAAAACTTTTCTCTCCAAAGTGAGCAGAGGAAATTCGTTCCTCGCTGCTCGGAAAATCTGAATACAATTTTCCGCGTGTCCATCTGGTTGTGTATGTCCGCATGGAAATATCGCGTTCAGGGACGCCGCGCGTCGTTTTATCTCGAACAGATCCTCGGAGTGGTGTTGAATTTAAATAACAGGATTATCCGCGCGATAAATCTGCCTTGGCTATTTCCATTTTAATATCACGCTTATCTTGGCCGCGAGATCGTGACGAGACGTTTTAATTATCGAGTCGTGGAGGGACACCACGTGTGTTTTACCAACTCCTTCCTTCTTTGTTTCTCGCCTCCAAATGCCCAAGGAATTCGACGAAAGCTGAATCAATATTGACTTAAGCTACATTACGTCTACCAAACGAGACACTTAACCCAGATTTCCCCGAAAGATAATAGGAAGCCCCTTATGCGAATCGATAGATCGGTTCGAATTTTTTCTTCCCCGATCCGATTCCATTAGCCCGCACCGAATTCAACGGTCAACTGCAAATAAACTCCGCGCAAGTTTAACCCGATGGAATCAGGGTAGAGAAACGAGAGCGTTTATTTGCCGCTACCAAAGATTCCAAACACCTTCGATCAAAGATAGAATTCGGTACGTACAAACAATTTCGAAGCTCTAGGACAAATCGAACGACGGACAAATGTCTGAGGAAACGCCAGAAAACGATCATTCAGTTTTACCAGGACAATATAACACGTTCGTGTAATTTTACGAGCTTCATTCACCGAGGCTAATTCGCGCGTCAAGTGAAACAGAAATATTTTGTCGCTGCAAGGGAGGAATGTTTCCGATAATACTGACATTCCAACGATTACTTTTGGCATCGTGGGCATTGTGGCATGTATCGCCGAGTGGTATGCGTAATGGTTCGAAAGGAAACGAGAGGAGAAAGTGGACAATGACGAATAAGCATAGTCGTGCGATGCGGTTCAACCAGCTGGCCCGGTCTATCACGTTTACACGAAGCTGATAAATTATTTATCTCGCGACGTCTGGCCAACGGCCAAGATTTTCCGTCGCCTTCGGCTTCCATCGTTTCTTCGTCTATTTATACGCGTATGCGTTTGTCTTCTTCCCCTGTATCGTATTCGCATCAGCTGTCCTTCCTATCATTTTTTTTTTCGCTCTTCGACTCATCTTCTGTTCCCGTTTCTTCTTTCCTTCCTCAGCGATCTCGCTCGCTCTCGCGGCGCGTAACCTAAATTCACGCTCCTTGTCTCGGAAACAAAGACGCGAAAAAACCAGTTTATGGCTGAGCAGAAGAAACCGGTGTAGCCGGGCTGAAAAAAAGAAACACGAGAATTAGATAAAGAAGTCACACTATACCGGAACCGTGTTAGCGCCAAGTCCGAGCCGGTGATTCATCGTTTTTTTCCTTCGCTCGCAACCTCAACTGGTTCGAGAGGCGCCCAGTGTTTTTTTTTTCTGCTATCGTTATATTGCTTGTAACCGAGATATCGTGAAAAAACACGTTTGGTCGTCGACGTGGAAGGAAATACCGGTTTTTTCCGAGAATTCGTGGCGCTTCGGCTTTAACTGATCGCCGCGGCCTTTCTTGAATGAAACAAAAGGGTTTCTTTAAAGGGAATCGCTCGAAACGAACGCTTCGAAATCATTTAACCCCGTCTTGTCTAACATCTTTCTAATGAAATTAAACGAACAATTCGTGCGCTTTGTAATGATTTATCGGGTGAAAAGCGGGGGTTAAGTTCACCGCCATTATCTTTCTTCTTTGGAAACGGTTGAACGTTTCAAGCAATTTCGCGTGGATAATGTTGCAGCAGCGTTGTAGAAACAGTTTCCCGTGGATATTAAGGGAAACGCGAGAAACGAGCTGAAACGGAAGGAAGTGTGCGAATAGCAGAGGAAATGTGTACATAGCAAGAGGGAGGAAGAGGTTTAGAGAGAAACGAAATCGCTATCTTGATTGAAACATCGCGTTTGAATGATTCGCGCGATATCTCCGTGCATATCGACGCGTTTTCATGGGTTACGAGCAAGATAGAGAGGAAGAGATGGAGGAGGTTTGGAGATTGGAGGTGAAGGTGGAGAGAGGGGCTCCTTACGCTCCCTCCGATATGGCTGCTGCCCACGGACGTTACACCGCAATTACTCGACGGCGTATTGATCCGACGGCTTGCAGTCCCACGGTTCGCAGAATCCCTCGTTCGAGCAACCCTCCCTTTCTAGCCCGCTTTTCCTCTCGTTCCTGCTCCCACCGAGAAGAACACCCTTTCGTTTCGAGACGATGAACAAACGAGACGCGGGAAGAGGGCAGGCTAGGGAAGAGATGGACACGATTCGCCTAAATAATTCAAGCGAACGTTGGACAACTATCTTTTTGGCTATCTTGTAATTGAAAGAATTCGCTATTAAGGAAGCTGCAAGAAAGGATGATCGATTGGACAAACATGGAATCCTCAGCTTGCTATCCTACAAAGAGAAGAAAAAGAAGAGCGTAGTAGCAGAGGAATGGGAAGATTTCAACGGTGTGTAGGCATTACGGGACCGTGGCAATTATCCGGGACTTTCCTTTTGCACCTTGCCCCTTTCTAGTCCCACCGCCGTGTGTAGGGGGGGTCTGGTATACGTGTGTAGAGCAGCGTGCAGAGGGACGACAAATCGACTCGGGTCGGAGAACAAAACGAGCCACGGAACGGCTTTTCAGCCTCGCTGGTGCGTGCTGCACAGGCCACGAGACGATGGAAAGAGCCGGGGTCCAGTGAAGGAGGAGAAGCTGGAGAAGGAGGCGGTGGAGGAAAGGGTTATAACCGGGGTTTAATGAAACCAGTCGAGGTCCGTCAAACCGGTTCGGCTAGTTCTCCGTTTGCCACGTCCTCCCCTTTACCCTGGTTCTCCTGCTGGTTCGCTCAAAAGGAATCCCGGAGAGCAAGGCGGAACAGATATCGACCTCTCTCTTTCTCTCTGTTCAACAACTCCCTGCTTCCCTTGTCCTCCCCCCCCTTTCGCCCCCCTGACGGACTGCATATCTCAGACACAGATCGCCGCCAGTGACTCCTGCACTCGTCTGCCCGGTTGTGTGTAACCTTGCCTGCTCTGGGAGCGTTCGTCTGTGTGCATAGTGCATCCACACCAACATACTCGCGTCCGACTGCGTGAAATCCCCTTAACCGAGAGAGAGTACACCCACGACGACTGGGTCGAGAATTATGGCGCGGGGAGATCTCCGTATCCGCCCCTGTTTGATAGTCCCGTCGCGCGATATAAACCTCGCCGAGTTACCTCCTTCTCTTTTTCTCATCGTTTTCCCGCTGCTCACGTTATCGCCTTCTCTCTTTCCTCTCCATCCTTCGAAAGAAGAAAGAGGAACATGTATAGAACTCTTCCGGTACTCTCCGCGTAGGTGTTCCCCGAAGTGCGAACCAGCATCGAGAGTGGTTCGAGAAATCGTAACCGTCTCCTGACCCACTCCACCATTCGATCAGAGGTCGTTGATGCATCGAGGTCAACTGGTTTTCCTCCAATTTACGGCTGATATTTATATTCTTCGGATGACCCGGTGGAATTATCAAATAGGGCAAGAATCGATTAAAATAGGAATGCTTGGTAACGCGATAATTCCGACGAACGATCGAACGAACGGATTCGATGAATTATTTCAGTAATTAATCCTTTCCACGCTTTACACGACGGTTCCACGTTTAATCGCACATCGGCAGAATCGCTAATTATCAGTTGTATCCTGTAATTGAGTGCGTCGTTAACCGGTGACTGTGAGCGCACAGAAAATATTTCTCAACGACGCCGACGCGCGTTGTTTTACGCGTCGAGGGCATATTCGAAAGCGGCCGTGCATACAATGTTATCGGTTGGAAACTTTCATCTCGCTGTTTGCTCTAATTGCTGGCTCAGCCAGAAAGATTGGCAAACGTTATTTTCCCCCGTTAATGAGTAAACGCACGCGGCCGCCCACGTAATGACTGTTTTTAATAGGACCAACTTTCTGCCTGGCGAATGAAGCGCGCGAGTAATGACGGGTGGTAGCGGTGGCTGGCTCTTCGTGCAGCGTAACGCAATTATTTCTGTGGATACAGCGTCTGCCACCTGTTCTATTCGAATCCATGTCCCGACGCTTATTAACTGAATTAATTAGCTGCCGGAACGAGACGAGGGTGTAACAATAGTTACACAATCCGAACGATCGACGAGACCTTGTAACTTTGTACAAACGGCACGTGTCTTTCGTTTCACTCGCGTTTTTCTATTCTTTCATTCCGTTCAAAATCGTTCAAATTTACGATTCTTGATCCGATTTCAACGGAAAGGAATGCATTTGCGAATAGATTACGCACGCAGCTCGTTGCCTGTTCGCTTGTCGAAGAGGGTCGTGATTTACCGAGTTCAGGTATCCTCTACACGTTCACAGCCCACCTAGAGACGACCGTTCAATGACTCATCCTTCCTGGCGAGCCAGAAATCAGAGGTCAGCGTTCCTCTTTGACCATTTCCACCTAGCTAGTACGAGCATTGAAATGCTGATTCATTACCGACTCTGTCGGTGTAAGTTGTATAAAATTTGATGAAACTCGAAATTAAGGATTTTTAGATCAGTCGCATTGAATCGCTTGGTACGTCGATGTAGGTGTGTTCGCGATAAGTGTTTTTTTTTATATTTAAGCGGTAACCGATACGATAAAACCCCTATCGTCGCGTCGTATCAGTAGGCATATCAATACGGGTGTTGCGCAAATGTAAAGTCAGATTGGCGAGAACGTGGAAAAGTGGCGTTAAAATGGGTCAGTCTTTCGAAGAACAATAGAAGTGCAAAGATATTCATACGCACAGATTTCCGCTGCTTCTTCGAATCTGCGGAAAGTCTGGGGAAATTGCTGTTCGTTCTGGCATGCTCGCGAATCTCATTGGAATAACAGTATAACCGATACACAGTCGACAGGAAGTATCGAAAAACGAATCGAACCGTATCGAACGGCAGACAGAGGAGAGAAAGAGAGGGATCGGAGCTGGTTCCCTCGAAGTGCTCGTAAAAAACGTATTACCGCTCTCTTGAATCCCCATTTCCACGCACCCAGGGTCCCTGCCAAAAGCTACACTTTGCCCGACCGTTTGCGTCCGATACCGAGAAGCCTTTGAACCTAACGACGTTGTCTCTCCTCTCCTCTCCTCTCTCGGTCGTCGAAGTCACGTCGGCGCAGTTCCAGAAAAAACAAGGGAGACTTTCCGGCGTCGAGACGCGACATTAAAGTGGCCCATGACTCTGCTCTTTCCCTCTCGTTTCGTCTCTCTATACATCTCTTTCTCTTCTGCTCCGTTTCTGTGTCGAGAGAAAGAACGAGCAAGAGCACACACATCAGAAACTGTCTCGTCCAGGAATAACGACCGCCGCGTACATGCACGACCCCCGAAGCCATTGGCTGGCGTTAAACTCACTGAGTGTGGCCTCAGGGGAGGTCAATTGGTCGTGACGTCACTGGCGCAACACAATAAAATATAATGGCCGAGGCAGGCTAAGCAAAACACGCGACCGGTTCGTGACCCGAACAAGACTCCGTTTAGACCCTCTTTCTCCATCTCTGATGCTGCTTCTTCTTCCGTTCCTTGACTCGACTAAGCACCATCTTCTCCTTCAGGGGAACTAAATTCTCCCCGCCTGTTTCTCGATCAAGCCGAAAACTAGTTTACGCCCCCTTTTCTTTGGCGAAATTATGAGCGAGATCGGGACCTGCAGACCCCTGGTACCCAGGGGAATCAAGCAAATGGGGAATGTTGGCCAGTTCATGGTGGTAGAGCGGATAAAAACGCGAATCTTGTTAATTACAACGTGATAGCCTTTTCTCTTCGAGAAGAAATCGTGCCCTTCGAAGGTACGCATACCTGCTCGGAATCTATTCCTCAGGGTCTCGATAAGGGATCGTTTCAGAGTCGTAGATGGTCGGTATAACGTAGCTAACCCTTTTCAAGGTCTCGCCACGAATTTGAAGGGAAGGAAACAGAGAGGCATGTATAGCGAATCGCGAACATTTTACGCATACTTGTCGTTCATTCGTGCTCGTTAATGACCCCTTCGACGAGAGCAAACAGTTGTATTTGTCCTGCTGGTCTGACGAGATGGATAGGCTGGTTCTTGGAAACGCTGATCCGACTGCAACGCCTGTGTAATTAGCATGACGGCAAGGCGTACACGATCGTTGTCCGATAACCGTGCTTCGTGGAACGGTTATATCACGTCGATTCTCTTTGTGCTGTCATGCGTTTCGTTTTTCTTTTTTTCTTTCCTTTTTTCCTTTCTTTAATGAATCGTCGTATCACCAGACGTTGGCGTACGAGTCGAACAGATTCATTGGCGAAGGATCGATCGAGGGAAATTGCTTCGCTGAGAAACACGTATTTCATTTATTCGAAGCTGTTGCAATTTTCGAAGACTTTACGCGTCGTTTTCGTAATTAAATTGTTATTCCGTCGCGAGTCGTTGGAAATTGTCGAGATTGCCGGGCGCTTATCGATCGCGGGACAGTTATTAAAGCGAACGCGTGGCGTGGTTCGTAGGTAGCAGGAAACGATAAAGTCGAGGACACCCTGTAGATCGATCCGAGCCCCGGAGAGAGCTATTCGCAGGGGTTAGGTCAGGCCACAGGTACGTAGCTGGAAGCCGATGCGCCCGGTGCTCTTGCCAGTTCTCTCGCCAGTTCTACCGTTTACGACCTCCCATAAAGCCGAGAGCTAATAATGACTGACGATGGAACGTTTGCGATTCTCTCCACGGCACGAGCAATTAAACGGCCCTACGCTTCTCAAAGCTTACGAGCTCTGGAACGCGGGAGTAAAATCCTAACGCATCGACGAACTTTTCCCGAATGGAAACACGCTTGCAATTTTTACTCGCGAACGCCCGCGAGATCTAGTAGTGCACGTCAGATATTTATCGGTCTGTCGCAACTGGCCGTCTTCGATGTAATTATCGTTGGAGATATATCGGCGCAGCGGCCAGAAAGACAACGATAATTTATTAATAGAATATTACTCGTGAATCGTGTTTCAGTGACGCGGGAGCTCGATTTACCGCTGAACGCGCATTTGTCAGCGGTACGGATCGAACCGACGATAGCATTTGTAGAATCTGATTTGTAGCGAGCATAGGTGAGAGGTAGTTTTCGTTGGCGTTGCAAAAATCCTGGAACTGTCTAAGCGTGACCGTCGTTGTAGAATTATTTGTATCCTCGTTATGCTTCAAGGCCGAGTCGACGGTTAGACATTTGAAATTGAGAGTTTTAAGGTTTTCACGACACGGTTGACGATTTGTCACAGTTAATACCGTTTAAGGCAAACGTGTCCCAACCACTCTGGAGTCGCGTCTTATTAAGACGTACACGTCCCATTGGTCACGAAAGGGTAATAATTCAAACGGTATATACCGTACTCGTTATTTGTGCCTAGGAGGCAGCCTTCTAAATCGAGGATGCAACAGCGCGTGCGATAGTATACGGCGTGGATGGATGGGTTTGGCTAAAATCCGACAATAACCAGTGACAAAGCCATCGAATTGCATCGAAGTGTCCCCTGTACGGTTGCATCCATGTCGAGGGCCGTGCTCGTGACATTTTGTGTACGCACCAAACACGCTCACCAATCTCTCCCTTTCTCTGTCTCTGTTGCCCGTCCAGTTTACTCTCTGCTGCGGGTTTCGAGCATAGGTGCACTCTGTGGCCCGTGTAGGAGGTGGGGCATTCAGGCTTTATCGGTCGTAAACACGCGAGTAATTATCGTAGCCGGCCATCTTGGCCCGCTGGGCACGTCACATCCGGTCACTGACCATTCAATCGTTGCGATCCGAGCTACGGCTAATAAATAATTCAGAAACAATGGGGACATCTCTCGCCTTCGCCTCCGTTGAAAATCCAACCAGATCGTCCCGCCTCGTCCCTCGCCGCTTCTCATCGCATCGGCCATGGCCGTTAACCCCCTCGTACACTGGAATTACTGAATGAGAATTAACTGCCGCTTTCCGGCTCTTTGGCAAGTTCAAGGTTTTCTACGAGTTAAACAGCCGACGCGGCGTTGCTCGTTGCATGGATAAATCCGTGACATTTTCGCGTAAGTTACGCCTTGCCGTGTAATGGAACTGCTTGTCACGACAAGGACGCGAAAGTTAGAGAATCGTACGGTATTCTAATAGTGTGCAGGTACAACGAGTTGGCATTCGAATGGAATGCGGCTCCGATTGGTCGTGATATAATCTCCTTTCTATGGGCCTACCATTCCTCGACACGATCGTAAAGGCAGGCCATGCTTCTGTTTGTTATTTAAATGACACAGCTGTCTCTTATTATTCAAACGGAGTTTTTTCGAGTTTCTAAAAGGAAGAAAATCAGCCATCAGTGTCACGAATTCTATCGGAACTGGAATCGATCTGTCGTTCGCAGTGTGTCAAATGTTATCCAACTGGCTGTTTCGTAACGTGGGTTACGTTACGCGGAGTAAATAAGCCGGATAAGAAGGAAAGTTTTCGTCGGAGCATAAAACAACGATGATATAATTGAACGCTGACCGTGGTTCGTTAATCCGCCTTTCCTTCCCCGAAGTTCAACGTTGCGTGTTTCGGGTTTTTCTACTATGTCGTGGGGAGACAAAAGCGGCCAAGGGAAAAAGTAACCCCTAGGGAACCGGAAAAAATAAAACGAATAGAAGAAGAAACGAGACAAGATCCCTCTGGTTTGGAATTGCTTGGAATTCGTCACGTGTTGGCCATACGGAATCGGTTTTTATTTTTCTTTTCGAGGACCTCTCGCCGCTCTCGTAACTTTTCGACCTCGACGCGGTGTCACGTGGACGAGAAAAATGTCGTCGAGCAAGATGCACGATGTCGACGAACCGACTTGACCAGTGATTCTCAATCTTTTCTTACCATTTTACAACGAGTTCTTTTTTCGATGCAGACGATGCACGCGCACCTGCCATACGTAGACTCGAACGAACGTGTACGAGCCATTTAAGATGCAGGTGAAAGAAATCGAACTTGCTCGCTCGGATTGACCTAGTTCGTTTCCGCCGGCAATCGACGATCCCTTTATAAAAGACGTTCTACTTTAATTCGAGCGACGCCAGCTGAAACGTATCTACGAGGTCGATCGCGTTTGATCCTCGCGCTTTATTTTTGTTCTTCTTACCTTTCGTTTTTCTCAGCCGTTCGTATTACTCTTACGAACCAAACAGATCCAACTATCCATCCGAATTTTGGCCGTTTATTCGTTAGATTTATTCGACGAGAGGTCAGTACCACGCTCGAACGTTGGTAGAATTTGGCACGACAAGAGAAAGCGTTAGTAATGGTCGATAAAGCACAAGAAATCTGATACAACGGCGAGGGTATTCACCTCGAATTATTTGAAAAACACTAAATGTCATTGTACCATGGTGTCTTTGTTTAAAATCATCGATTTCGAGCGTCAGTTTCTTAAAACTAACATTCAAAATTCGATTTCTCGCGTTTCAGCAACGTCGATAAATCGGTCGATAGGAGATCGAGGCTGGTCGTTTTACGAGTAAATTAGGTAGTCGGTGCTCGGCTTGGCATGGGGCCTACGAGTCTCGGAAGAAGAATAAGAAAAGATGGAAGGAGGTCTTTGGCGAGTGTCCAACGCTTTTATTTTTATACCCGGTCCCCGGTGTCGTTCTCGCCGTCTTCACCCCTGATCGCCATTTTCTCTCGCTTTCGCAGCAGAATCGCTCCTTCTTCTTCTCGGTCCCGTTCGAAATAAGTTTATCAACAAACGCGCGCGGGAGATCCTCGCTCGTTGCAGGGAGCCCCGGCAGAAATAGAGCGTCTCTAAAATAAGCGTGCAAGAGGAGACTCTCGAACGTTTTCCGATCCCTTTCGCGTTGCCTTCGAGAAATCCCATTTCTTCATTCATTCCGCTATCGTTTCTCGTTTCCCCAACTTTACCCTCCCTCTATCTCGAACGGCTATTTCGTTCGATAGATTCGTAAAGCTGTCGCAAAGATTTACAACCGGCCGAAAATCTAGGAGAATCGCGTGTCGCTCGATTTAAAACGAGCAACTCCGCCGGATTAAGGGTAATCGAATTTCGAACGAACGATATCCCGATTAGAGACACTGCAAGGGCAAAGGGGATGATCGATAAAAGACGAAGGATAGATCGTTGCCAGGATTGAAAGACGAAGGGACCAGCTACCTGCGCGAAGTTTAGATTTTAACAAAGCGTTTAAATGGCCGGCAGGCTCGGTCAGCCGTGTCTAATTTCATCTGGACGAAAGCTGGCTAGGGACGAGTCGATATTCATCCTGGTATAGGGGCTGCTTTGTCCGTTTCGACAAAGAGAACCTATATAGTTAATGATGTTGTTGTTTGTTCTGAACTCTACCCTTCTGAAAAGGCCAGTTGCCTGAAGGTTTACAGTCGAACGAGGTCACGTTATTCCACGCTCGCAAATAATGCTACTTAGATTTTTAAACTTTTTAACCTCCACGCAATTTCGACCATCGTCCGAAACTGTCGCGATAAAATATGGCCTCCCGGTGGTCACCGATTTTTTTTTACGCTGACAAAATTCGCGACAGCCAGGAAGCATGCGACGAACTCGAAACGCGGATAAAAATTTCACCGGAATGAAAACTCGCATCCTGTTGGTCCCTTGGTGGCCAGAATCTTGGACAGACTTTTTGTTTCTTGCCGAATTTATAAAAATTTTCACCCGGAATAACAATCAGAGAACCGTTCCTTTGTTTGTTTTTTTTGGCATCGCGTACAACGATCGTGTCCGGAGTACGTTTCCTCCCGTGGTCCCCGTTTCTACGATGTCCGTGTCACGAGAATAACGGCGAGGCGAATTAAAATGTAAAGCAAAGTACGTTGGCGCTGTTCAATTACGCGCGAGCGTGTAATGCATGCAGAAGCGAGACGGGACATGAGGACAAACCGCAGCAGTCGCTAGGAAACGCGGTGCCGGAGCGGAGCAGCGTGGAGTTTGCGAACGCAGCCATCCGCGTTACACGCGCCTACTCTCCGCTACATAGAAGCACACGAGGCGCTCTGCGCATATCGGATAAACGCACCCCACGTATGCAACGCCGTTGCCCGCTCGAGTGCATCTCCCCCTCCGGGTAATAACAGTAAATCCTGAGTAATAAATCCCTCCCCTCTGTCCTCCGTGCCCCCTTGCTGCGCCGTCTCTCAACCTCTCGGCCTCTGCCTCCTCCACCTGTCCGTACCTACATACATACCGCCTCTCTCCTCTTCTCTCCTCGCGAGCGATTACTTGCCCGTCTAGTTCCCTTGCCGCCCAAAGCGTTTCTTCCCTGTTGACTCGTAACCTTGCAACTCATCCTCTTCCCACGTATCTCCGCGATTTTATTTATGGATTTATCGCTGAAACCCCGGAATAGAAATTTGGAAATTGAATAAAAATGAGACGAAATGCTTTTTCGCAAAGTTAGCAAGCAAGCGGCAAGAAGTTTTGCAAGGTCGCGAGAAGCCTCCGGCGTAGTCGTTAATACGCGATAAACAGGGCAGGTGCAGCGACCATTCACGTCCAATCAATCGACCTTAATCGGCAAGGTTGAACAAGGCTGCGCGAAATAGCCTGTCGGTTGCCGATAGGTGATCGATACCGCGTTCTAGACGACGCGCTTCGTGCTGTTTTTATTCTTTGGCCGAGCGTAGTCGACAGCCGATTCAATTAGAACACACTGCTAGTATATGTGGCTGACCCCGATGTTTAATCGTTGTGTTTCAGAGAAGAACACCGCGCGCAACAGTCGACGGACACGCGTTAGCGAGGGCGGTAATCGCGACAAGTTAGAGAAAGAGGGTGAGAGGAATTTGTCGACGCGATTAGAGGATCGGGAGAACAAGGGTCCACCGTCGGGCAGGCCCAACAATCGCATACCACGAAGCGTGTTGGAGGAGGCGAACAGTGGTTCGAGCAGCGCGTCGAAGCTGCGAAAACGGGGTACGACCGTGAAGAGTCCGGTCGAGAGCGCGTCGCAGAGGCCGGTACGACGAAGACCCAGGCCAGCCGGTCCGGAAACGAAAACAGACTCGGACGATCTAGAACGAAGCACGAGCGACGCGAAATCTCTCGAAAAAGAGGACCGTCTAAGCGGCAGATCCGAGGAAGAGGACCGAAGCGAGGAACAAGAGGAAGAGGAGAATCAGGAGGATCGTTGCGACCCACTGATCAAGAGGCTGAGGACGAGTCCGATCGCTAGAAAGCTTAGATCGGATCAGAAAGAAAAGAGTAGCGAAGACAACGCGCCGTCAGATCTAGAGGAAACGTCGGAAGAGGAAGAGAGAAATCGACAAAACGCGGAGAGCGGAAAGGTCGAAAAGCTCGAAGAGAACGAGGAAAGTCAGTCGAGAGAACGGGACAGAGAACCAGAGCCTCCGCCTCCGAACAAAGTAGATCCCGGAGGCGACACGGTTCTCGATCAGAAGCGGCAACTGGACGCGGAAAAGGAGGCTGGAACAGAGAATCGAGAGGACGGCAAGGAACAGGTGTTCGTGAATGGATCGCTGGTCGAGTCATCGTCGGTGGTCGGTGACAAAGCGAGCGTCCTCCTCGATGCCGAGCAGACGCTGCTGAAACCTGCGAGCGAGTCGAAAGTCAAAGGCATCGAGGAAGGAGGAGTGGAGGAGAGGAAAGAAGAGGAGGAAAAAGAGGAGCAGCGACGGGCAGAGGAGGAAGAGGAAGAGGATCGGTGCTCTCGGAAGAGCGGCGAGCTGACCACCGAGCTAGGCACGGAGGATAGCGTGGGTAGCGTAAGCGGTGCGAGGGCGGCAAGCGTCGAATCGGTCGTCGAACTGCTGGAGTCGAGTAGTCAGGACTCAGGCTCCGTGCTGGAGAGGCTGAGTCCGCTTAATAGCAGCGGCGGCGGCGGCTCTGCCAGGCAGAGCCTGCTCCTGGAGCAGCAACGGGAGCAGGAGCGAAACCGGCATAACGAGAGCCCCGTCATTCTAGCCGAGAGATTGAACAAGCCGCCACCGCCGGTCGCTGGTCATCATCATCATCACCTTCAGCAATACCATCAGCATCACCATCAACAGCCGCCGCCGCACCACCATCAGCAACAACGCTACTCCACCGACAGCCCGGTGATACACCATCATTCTCAGCCTCAGCATCAACAGCAGCTCCAACAGCAGCAACATCAGCATCAACAACAACACCAACAGCAACAGTTCCAGCATCAACATCAGCAGCAACAGCAGCTCCACCAGCAGCAGCAGCAGCAGCAGCATCGGGTAGCGAGCAGTCCGCATCAACACCAGGCGCAGCATCATCATCAGCTGGCCTCGTCAAGCCTCCTCGAGGTGCAACAGCAGTCTCACACATCGAGGGGCGGCGATGAGGCCAGCCTCATGGAAGTGGAGGCCGGGGCGGGTATACCTGGAAGCGGAGTGCTCTCTGGTGTACCGTCGGCGATCGGCATCCGAGCGATCGGAGCCGGGAGTGGCGCCGCGACTGGAACCTATGGAGACAGCGGCTCCGACAGCGGGGTAAGCTCGCTTAGGAGCGCCGGCTCCGGCGACGAGAGGAGCGGCAGCAGGAGCTCGGCGCTCAGCGTCGACGAGACCACCACCTCGTCGACGCCTACCGCGGCCGCGACGCCGGCCAGGGTCTGGCACGTGCAGAGCGTCCAGCACACCTCCTTACTGATGGCTCATCCCCAGGCACCGCCTAGCGCTGGACCGAGTTCAGCAGCCGCTGCAGCCACCGCACCACCGGTCGGATACCAGAGTCCGGCACCACCTGGACATCATCATCCCGCCGTCGCGTCCGAGATGCTCTGGAGGTCTCCTAGGTACCCGCCACTACCCCATTCGCTGCTAGCGCCTACACAGCCCAGTCCCGAGGAGGTGGTCGAGAGGGAGAGGATGATTCGGTGAGTCCATTTTATTTTCTTCTGCTTGCCTAACGAGGCCTTTGCTTTCTCAACGACTTATAGGTAATCCAGATAAGCGTTCGAAGAGATTCGCTTATGTCAGCGGCTCGTAAAACTCGGTTGCGTTCTATCAGTTAACCGCGAATACCGGTTGCTCGACCGTTTACTAATTAACGACCATTTTCTCGTTCCCGCGGACGAACAAAACCTCCGCTTCTTCGAGCTGCAGCTGCGTGTCGCGTTTCTTGCGCGACCTCAGCCTTTCGAGTATCCTTTGTTTGCTCTCGCGTGACTGTCGACTGTAAAAAAATGTCGGGGACGAAAAGGTGGCCAAGGTGGAAGGAGACGGACGTGGCCGCGCGTATTACCTGCCTGTGTTTCCGGACGACAGCTGTTGGACACCGTTGCCAACTTCCGTCGAGAATTATTGCGATAGACTAACTCGCTATCATACCGATGACCCGAAACTCGCCGCTTTCGGACGTAAATAAGTCTAACCACTTCCGTCGTCGTTCGAATCGGGTGTCGATGAAGTTATCTCGAAATTGACCTGTTCCGAAGACAAGCTTGCTCTTCTTTCCGAGAATATCTTAATCGGTGAAGTCACTTTTAGACGCGGGGTTTGTATTTTGGCTGCTCGGTGTGAATCATCGTTTTATTAGGAGCAGAAGTAAGAATTGCACGGTCGACTTGCGGTTCGTTCAGTAGATGCACTGTTGCAGCTCGATTACGCCCGCGACATTGGTATTGAACAGCAGCTCCGTTTGTTAGCTTCAACCGTGACGACTGCGGCGAAAATAAACCCCGTGCTTATTTGGCCCCGCGAGAACCCCGTGAAATATTCCGCGAGACGATGAAGAAGAACCGAGCAGACGGAATTGCCGTGGCGTAAATTCGTTTCATCAGGGAAATCGTGTCGACCATCCTACGCGCTCTTTTTGCCGGTTATCATTGACTTAACGACGAACATCAGCGAGTAAATTGCGACGTGGTCGTCGGTCATAGGTTCGGCTAATTTCGAACCATCAGATAGACACGTGCGTTTGGGCAAGTGTGTTTCGAACGGCAAAACTTTATTTATTTAGGGGACGTAAACCCATTATGTAACACGAAGGATGTGAAACTTTGAAGGGGAGGATGATGTATAAAATAATGGAACGCGTCTAACAGAATGAGTAGGGTGCATCGAAATTTTGGAGCTCCGTTAACGAGGAATTTGACACTATCTTGGCGCATAATCGGAACATAGTTGTGATTATTAAACGATACAGGGTGCCATTTTTATCATCCAGATTTTATCAAAATATTTTAATGTTTGTTTTATGATTTTTATTACAATTAAATATACATACATAAATTCTACTTTTAAACGGTAAGAAGGTTGGCACGTTGAAACTTTTGGTGAAGAACTTCCGTTTCCTCGAGTGGACGTTAGAAATCGTTCCAAGTAGGATCGAGCCAAACTGCGCGTATCTCGATCGATTAAAGACTGGCAATTTCGTGCTTGTTCTTCGAAAGAAATCCAGCTGCTATTATTCTGCTCCAAATACGAGCGATTACGTGGCCTGTCCGTGTAACGAGCACGATTTAACGCTTATGCAAGCTCCCTCGTAGACATTTTCGCGTGGAGAGATAACCACGGCAACAGAAACTGGCATTTGGGCACAAGGTCAGCCCCCGTTTCTTTTTCTTCTCTCTTCTCGTTGGAGGACCTCGTCCAAGATCGTTCCGAGACCGATACGAGGAGGAAAACGAATGGGCAGGAATGCTCTTGCAGGAAGCTATAAAAATACGTTAGTCGGTTCGAGTGGCAAGAAAAGATTGCCGTTCCCCTGTGTTAGAGAAGCAGCAACCTCGTCAAGGACCGCATCTGCATAGAAATATGGTCCCGCCACAGGCGGTTCCCAGTTTTTCCTAAATTGCTTTCTGCCCTTCTCTTCCTTCTTCATCTTCTCTTCTCCTCTTCTATTCTTTCGTACAATTCGCGCGGATGAAACGCGTTCGTCCGTTCAATTTTCAACGAGACCGTGTTCACTTTAGATTAGAAGGGAGGTGCTCGTTGAACGATTCATTTTTTATGGCGTTCGTTCCTTCAAGTGTTTGATCCTACTTTAGTTTAACAGAAGATGTATTTGATTTCTATCGAGTTATATCCGTCTCGAACTCCTTTTTTCACTCGTTTGACAATTCGAACGAGTTCGTTACGCAACCAATTGGTATCCATCTGGCGCGGACTTTCTTCGCAGGCCGTTTCAGTAGGGATGCCATTGAACAGAGCCCCGAGTACGAGTAATTTATCTCGAGGTCATCGCGTTATCGTCTCACGGGGGACGCGTTCAAAGGCCGAGTGGGCGAAACGCAGCCAATGATCGCCGCTCGTTATGCGGTTCACGTGGCACACGTCCATCAGCGTTCGCTATTTTACACGCTGGTCACGCACACGCGTGCAAAATCTGTCTGACACTCTGTTCCCTCTTCTCCTCTTGCTCCTTTCTCTCGACCTGTAATTACCTATCGTCTTCCAAATCTATTAAACGAGATCATATCAAAAACGCACCTGATACGGCGATACAAGTTGAGTTGCTACTTGAAAAAACAGAAAAGTACTCTTGTAACTATTCGATCGGAAAGATTTTGGAGTATCCTAGTGCTTGAAACGATGCCAACAAAATGTATTGTTGGGTTTGAAAAAAGGTCGTGAGAAAAAGGCAAGGGAAAGAGGAGTAGACAGAGAGGGAGACAGAGACCCATCATCAAGTTAATAGATTGAACGCGAAGGGAAAGAGGAAATTCAGCGTGTAACCGATTCCGAAGGTTCGTTCAGCTTCATTGAAGCTCTCCCGTGTCGGGAAAAAAATCAGCGTTGCGTCAATGACTTCCTATTTCCTCCTTACGTGGGCTTTATTCGGGTCACTGACTTAACGAGTGGAATCCAAAAGCCGAGAGCACATCGTATTCTCGGCTCGAAATCCTGTACACAAATAGCCCGGGGTATAATAACGCGCGAGATATAGCCCGTCTGCTATAATTGAAGCGACGTTCTGCTTAGGAACGCGCCGGATCAGACGTAAATATTTGATCCTGAAACGTTCCCTCGGCCCTCCACCCGGCTTCCGAAGAGTATGACGGTAACGCGATTAAGAATTCTCGCCGCGTCTGACCCGATGAATTTTAATTCGCTGCTTGATTAATTAATCGAAAGCCTCGATATATCGCGTCGTGCTCGAAATTGACACACTTGACGTGTTTCCGCTTGATCGTTCGTTACGTAACGAACAAGAAACGCTGACAGAAATCTTATGAAAAATTTCATGAAAATTAGCGAAATTCCGATTTCGTCCTGAGGTAACGAGATGGCAAGAAACGAACTCCAATTAAGCTTTCTAGAATTATTAACGGCGGTGTTAATGAACCGTAACTTCGTCAACGAGTAACGATGTATTTCCGTTTAGAAAGTTTAATCAGCTCGGTAGATTTCCTCGGTTTTAGCAGGATTCCTCTTCGAAACGGAAGAAGGAGATCCTCAGGAGTATCCTCGAGGCAGAAAAGGAAAATGAATCGGTCGCTTCTAATTCGAGAGACCATTAGAAAGGATGAGCATAGCTCGCAACCCTTTTTCTTTAGCAAAGGGGGGAGGAGGGCTAGGTCGAGGCTTTTCACGAGTGAAAGAACGCGCAACGAGATTTGCGTGGTCGAGAGCCATCAAATGCGTGACGCGCGCGTGCTTGCTATAGGCTGTAAGTGTAGGTGTGCGTGTACGTGCAAGTGGTTGAAGTGGCGAGCCCATTAGCGTGGATCATAAAGGTCCTCAACCTAGTGAGTCACTGCGGGTTAATAATCACTAGCTAGAACCACGCGAACATCCCCTCTCTCTCTCTCTCTATCTTCTTTTCTCTCCGTCTTGCAGTAACGCGTTCAAAGCGATTCACATCAATAGCGAAACGAAACGAAACGAACCTGCCTCGATTACGATGTCGCTTACACGTAACCTTACTTTCATCACCGCAATTTCACGGATGCGTCCACGGAAATTTATAATCGAACGGGAAACGTTCGATCGATGTAAAAACATTCGAAAAATTCGACCTTGCGCCATCTGGCAAAAAGAAACGACAGTTTCGTGGTAATACGAGGCAGCAGGTGTCCCGTGAAAAACGACAAACGAACGAGTTATGTTTTGAAACCGTGTGTTCCCCTTCTGTCGCTGCTATTATTTTAGAAACTTTGTGTGAGGCGTAAGATGACGATTGCAACATCTTTTTCCCCCGTTGTTTTTATATTAATACGATCTCCGAGAAAAAGAAATTTTCGCGTTTCGATCCGGCTTCTCGAAGACGAGCAACGACGAGTCGGGGTGATTTTTTACGAGGAAAGTAAAACGAAACGATCCATAAAACTGCGCGGCTGCAGTTCCATCTCTTTTCAGCCCGGTGCTGAAATCGCATAAACTTTGCAACAAACTTCCTCATCTCTAGTATCCGTTTTCCCGTCTGTGTGCTAGCCGGACAAAGTTAACGAAACGATCGTTGTCCGGGAACGTGGAATGGAACGCAGTTTAACGGCGGTTCCTTTTTACGATTCGGGGGAGTCTGGAATTTTTCTTCAACAATGAATGCGAATCGTGCGTATTTTCACGATCGACGACGTAGTATTTTGCCTGCTAAATCGTAAACTTTGCTCGAGTGTTAAAGCGTATCGTGGGTGACCGATTCCAGGACTTTCGATATGAAATCCGACCAAGATTGCGGACAAAAAGCCGCAACGATCGATCCTTCTATTTTACCAGGAATCGGGGAATCGCAGAATTCATCACGTGTCCTATATTCGACCTCGCCCCCATCCCTGCGGAGGATACGTGTCTGGTTTACAAACGCGACACACATACGGCCTGACCATAACCTGCTTCCAATCCTCGGATCGTGGCGCGATGATCGAACTTTTCCTTCTTCTTCTTCTTCTTTTTTTTCTGTTATTTTCGCTAGAACGCCGCGGACGTGAACGTCGTCGTCTCGTCTCTAAAAATACTCGGTAACCTAAGGTGGAGGTCGCGAGTGACGAGCAACGCGTCGGGAGGAGAGTCGATCGAAGAGCGAACACGAGGGAAAAACGTTGCGAGGGAGCCGCAGTGAAAGAGAGGGAGGAAGTCTTCGCGTAGGTGGTGAATCGGATTCGGATAAGTAGAAGGTCGGTCGGAGGGAAGGAAAAACCTTTGCGTCCGCAAAGTAAATCTAGAATCGCAGCCAAGGACGTTGCTCGATCCCTCGATGATTCCCCTCGAATTTATAGGAACGATTCGTGTCGCTTGATAAAGTCCGGGAAACCTTCCTCGAAGATGCTGGATCATGGAAGAGTGGAAAGAAAACGGTTAAACGAGAATCGTTGTTGGTCGTGATTAGAAAGAAACAACCAGTTGAAATGATAGGGGAAATGCGGTGAATCGTGACTGTGCGACAGAGTTGGAATCGATTCGCGGTTTAGTTGGTCGTGACGGTGTCGCCAAACCGCACTCTGCCGTGGCGGAAGAAGAACGTGGAACGCGTGTAAAGGACGGGAAGGGAACTCGATTTCGAGATCGACAGTGCGCGTCGGTTGTTTATCTCTCGTGAAAGGAGATTTAAAGCTCAGTCTGTGTTAATTTTAATTATCTTTCATCTTCCGTCGAGTGACATCTTTATTCCGGTCGCAATTATACGAGACGCGACTGGAAACACGACTGTTCACCGATTTGAATACCGGTCGTCGCGTTCCTGGTCCCGGAGGAGAGCAGGGAGTACGCGGTGTTAAACGTAACGCTAGAAACTAGAACAACCAGTTATCCGACTTGCTTCACGACTCGTCTCTGCGAACTTTCCTCCCTCCCTATCTCTGTTTCTTGCTCGAACACGCTAACCGCCTCGTCGTGACTGGATCTGGACGAGTGGGTATTCTAGGTTACAGATGCAGGCCGCTCGCTTCGTAAACTACCATGCTGTCCTCGTAAAATCCGTCTGTCCGTCGTCGTAATTATTCGCGGGGCTGAAACTTGTCGCGTAACGTGCTCGTTTTTCCTACGGGTATAACGTATTCGTCGCCGTAAATCTGGTATCGTGGATTGTAAAGATCATCGAACGGCAAACTTGGAGGAATTCACTTAGCGGCGCGAGTACCGAAACTGGCGGAAGTTCCGCCGATGGCGAAGCTAGCTCATCCGGTCGCCCTCGTCCTCGCGATCCCTTCCCCTATTTCAAGGAGCCGCGACGGGACACGCGTTCAGAATCCAGAATTTGTTCGCACAAGTGTCGAAGCGAGCGACACGGTGCCGAGAGGCCGATGCCTAGCACGTTCCAGCGGAATGCCTACGCGCGAGCGCCGTTCTTGCTCCGCCGAGTGGAATACCAAGTGGCGTGTCTCTCGCGCGACTCCGCTTCGACCGGCTTGCCCGTGTCTGCTGCCTGGCCTCTGGCTGCCGTTTAAATCGGCACACCAGGATCCTCGAAATTCTCCATTCCTTCCAACGGAACCTTCGCAAACAATCGAAACATGGCGATCCACTTTTCCAGTGATTACGTCGCGTCGTCTGCGAGAAATATGAAAGAAACCATTGAAGAAACGGCGCGAGCGATAGCCATCGATGACTGTCTGGCGGCTCCAAGAACGGGTTAAAATTGCACGTTTCTAATCGCAACGAATCATGGCGCTACTGGATGATACGGTAATTGACGCGCCGATCCTATCTTTCTGGGGTAAATTAATCTCGGGACGCAAGACGGGCTAGCTTGCGGGTCAATTAACATAACGGTGCTTTATCGCTCTGCTTCATCTATCCACCGGCGAAGAAACGATTTTACTCGGGAAAGTAGGCCTCCTCTGCTGGATCACGATTTCGATTTCGATTTCGATGAACGTACGCGTTATTCCACGAATGATGTTTACAATTTTCTTACGCGATGCGTTATCGTTTCAATTACGACTTTCTCTTCCAACTAACCGATTCGTGTCATCTCGTACGCATCGCTTCAAGTATAGTCCAAGGTGAATCGCTTCGAATCAGGTTTATCATCGATCTATTATTTTCTCTCTAGTGATTTTCTTGCGTTCTTGTTCGACACGAAACGGTAAATATCTCCAGCACGATGATGATGATGATGACCGTGGTGGTAGCGATGGGTACGTGAATGATTCTGGACACGGTGTAAGATCGAACGTAGCTGGACGAGAGTGAAGATCAGCCCGGAGGTCAGGTACGGCCCGCTTTCATCGTGCGGCACGAACCTTTGCGGTCTGGCCTCTTCCTTTTCTTCCCTTTCTTCCCTTTCTCTCGTTCCCGCTCCTCGCCGCTTCCTTTTTCTTCGTCTCTCGCCGGATACACAGCGTAGTTATGCGTTACACATACAGCCAGCCTGCATAATACATAACGTCTGAACGTAGGTAGGCGCTACATGGTCGGGTAAATGGGAGTCGAACCTGTCGAACCGGTTTCACCTTCCCTTCTACCTTCTTTTTACCTTCTTCTACCTTCTCCACCTCCTCCTACCTCTTTGCTCTTCGTGTTCTCCTGGCTGGAACGTTTTTCCCCTACCTCCTTCCGTTTCGTGCCGTGCTGTGCCGCCTCTTCAGGACAGACCATCGGCATCGGCAATCAGACCCTCTACCCACGATGGATATCGCTGCCTTTCCTCCTCGATTCTCCTGCCGTTGCAACCGGTTTAAATTTAGTGCGATGATTGCTCGGATCGCTTCGATTCCAACGTTTTTCCAGCACCGTGGTGCAGCCCCTTGCAGAATTCCAGCCCGAAGGATTTCTGACACTCCTTTTTTCATAGCGTTACAATTTCGTGTTCGATCCTAATAAATTCCAATCGACTGGAAGCCCTCGTCGCGTGTTCGATTTCCATTACGTTTCGTAATCGAGGGAGGAGCGACGAAAGTCCGAAACTGCCGAGGCGAGTAGCATTTCCGAGCTGTGATCGAGCCCGAGGGTTTACGGTCCGCCGTTGATCGGCAGGTTGCAGAAACCCAACGACGGGTTTGCGCGAGTGTGCGGGTAAGTGTGTTTACACGGTGTCGAGAAATTTGGAGAACGCTCTGCCTGTAATTTGACCGTGGTAAATGGACGGGGTGAAATTAGGGTCTGGTTATTACCGAGAACGAGGCTCTGATCGTCGGTGCGATTTTTGCAATTATATAACCCAGTCATCTTCCCTTTTCTCTTTCTCTCTGCATATGATTGCGAGCCATTAGGAACGCGGTGAACTACACCCGACAGAGAGCTGCCTCGATATGCACCGTTCAAACGAACACAATGGGATCAGTCTGGACGCAATAGTAATCTCGTTTGCTAACCGAGCTTTTCCAGTTCCACTTTCTGAAAACCGCCCCTCGAACCATTTCTTGTCTCGTGCAGCTTGCTTTGCCAATGGCTCCGACCCTCTTTTCCGCTTACCAACACGCGTACGCGCTCACAAAGCGCATAAAACTCGAGCGTGCGCGTTTCAACCACGTTTCCTCTTCTTTGTACAACGGCAATCTTTATTTGCTCTTGCACGAACTTTGCAGTTTCCATCGATCCGGTATTCGGAAGATCGGTTGTCGAAAAAGGTGGCGTTACGAAACGAAGAGAAAAGGGGCAAATGGAGGTCAGGTCGTGGATCGTATGCAAATTGCATCGGTTCCGAGTCGCGAAGAGGAGGGAGGGAAGCAAGCTGGTATCGCATCGTCGTCATCGGCGTGCATGACTAGTCGTAGACGAACGTAAAAGTACGCGCAACCCTGCCTTGGCCGAGTTTAGTGAAAATGGAACGATCGACGGCATCGCGAACCGAGACGGTGTTCTCTGTCGGCTGCGCGTGTGCCGTTTTCGAAATACGGAAGAACCTCGATCCGCTTTTGCGAAAAGTAAAAGTTTCCACTTGTTTTCTGTTTATCGCTAACAGCACCGCTAATAGATCACAGCTCCGAATTGCATGACCCTGTTTCTCACCTACTGAAATATAGAACAAACCGCGAACCGTATAAAGTGGTCGGATAAAAACTAGTTGGCAAAAGAAGAAAAAAGTTAGTTGGCCGTGTCAAGGTTCTTCGGTACGTCGTCCAAGTTGCCTTCGATAGGTGCGATAGAAACTCGCATTGGTCGATTTCAGATTGCGATGGAGTTTCAAGGTCTTCCCAGTGGACGATACTGGAAGAAACCCGGCGTGAAACTTTCGACTCGTTTATTCCATTTCGAACAGAGATGTTGCGAGGATCCGAATATTCGGTGTACCTCGAACACGGGATAGAATTTCCATGTTTTTTATACCATTTCGTTCTTGTTCCGTTGACGTCAGAATATCATCAGCGTGGAATTACACCTGACTTACGACCACGAACCGTTTAAAAAATCACTCGGACGGGTTCGTTTAGTCGAGGCCGAAAAAATTTCCTGGTATCCTCGGCAAATAGCTTTTTACGAGCGTAGTCGATCGAAGCGTCACTCGTTCCGGCTTTCTGGAACGGGTTTACGCGTTATAAAACGAGATTCGTGTAGCAGAGAGCCGGAGAGAGGAGGGTCACGAGAGAGGAGAGAGGGTTTTGTCGACAGACCCCGATGGTGGTTAGTTGCGCAAGCAACGTTCGAAGTTGCTTCCACGACGGGAACAGCAATCTTTTCTTTTTCTCTCTTTCTATCTTCCCGTTGCCCTCGTATCGTTAGCTTTCTCTCGGTCTCTGCTTCGCCACGCTGTGCAGCCTCGGCTGACTCAGTGTACCTGGGGCTTTTTATCGCGGCCCTCTCTTGGCATCCTTGGAATCGAGCGTAATTATCGAATTTTTGTCTAGAGGTATTTTTAGATGAGTCAACTCGTCTTCACCGGTCTGTGAATCAGTCGATTAAATGCAACGTGTCTATTTTATTATCGTCGTCGATCAGCCCACTTAAGACGACGAATTGTCCCATATTAATAAGGATGAGTCATTTGAATTTGTTTCTTATTATTCGTTACTTAGAAAAATCGCTTATTTTTCAAACGATTCGATGAGATGTTCCTCGTAAAATACCCGTGTTCCTCGAAATGCTACCCTCTGAAGGGTAGCAGGTAGCCGTGACCGTCAGCATAGAAACCCGACCGAAAGGGAAGGGAAGGGATTTGGTGAAAAAGAGAACGAAGAGAAACGTTCACGGACGCACACGTGAATCTCTCCACCCTCGGTCCCTGGAATGTATCGCGTCATCGCATCGAACTCGTTGGGGCGCCCAAACCTTTTCCCCTCCTCCTGTGCTCCTCCCTTTGCACCAGGTCGTTTCGTGCCACCCTTCGGTTGTTCCATCGTGTACACACAGCTTCATCGTCACAGCCGGCACAGCTGGTCTCGTGTTTCCGATGCTTTGTACGAAGGGGACATTTAATTTTTTCCAATCTAATCTTAAATTCTGTCCTTTTTTTCACTTTTAATAGACAGCGGAAGCAAGTTCGATCACGATAAAAGTCGTAATCGACCGATAAAACGCGAGTTCTCTTATTTATTACTTGTTTTTCTTTTTTCCGCGAGAACCGAGTCGATGCAAAGTAAAGATCGCTAGTGCAACGATTCTCAGCGGTTTTGTAACCGTTGTCCTTTTTTATCAGTTTTATCGTTCGGCGGGCTGTTCGCGGGGACAGCTGCCGTTATCGGGCGTACACTTTGGAATGTCACGCGCCGCCCGATACGTACGGTGCCGATAATGACACAAACGCAACGGTCGTCTGCCTTCCGCAAGCTTCACAGCCGGCCTTAAAACGCAGCTTTGCAACTGGACGCTGTTTATATCCTTTTCTGATTTCTCTCGTCGCAAAAATCGCCGTCCTTGGTATTCAAATGCAGGGCCGCGTATTTTTAAACATCGCGTAAACTCGAAGAATACGCAGAAGCTTTCTTCTCTTGCGTGTTTCATTTCTATTCCACCGACGTTTGTGTTCTTTCCCCTTCGTCTTTTAAACAAATCGTTTTGCGAGATATATTATTAATCGAAGACTATCGAAAAAAGTAGCGCATTCGTTGCAACGTGGTCAAAGTCATCGATTTAGATCAGTGACACAATACAAACGTACTCATACGGGCACCAGCATCATCCCGTTGCTCTTCGTGGCTCACGTTCGTGTTCTGTACACGATATTCCGTTCGTTATCTTCGTTTCTGAGAAAACAATTTTTTTCGCGGCTCTGATTAAAGACAGAGCAGGATGTGGGTGAAAGGTCGCGTACGCGTCGCAACGATAATGCGAAAAGTGTGTCGCTGATAGAACGAATCTTCATAGAATCATCGAAAATTGTCGCGTTCCAACGTAGAGAAAGTTTTCAGAAGAATTCGTTTCATTCTCCTTTCGCGAGATGAAGCTGGAAATAAAGTTTTCGGTCGTTGCGTTTAAGTTCTTGCCTTGCGAAAACTTTTCTTTGAAAATCTTCGCTTTTCTCGTTTAACTTTAGAATTTTAATTAAAACCTCACCGTTCTACGAACTCCAGTTACCTTTTATCGCGTTCAGAATAGAATCTATGGTACGAGCGTGACTCGATATTACGAGACAAAAAGTTAATATCGTCGTAAAAAGAAAACGGCGAAGGTTAACACTGAACACTGGTGTATTTCTCGTCCTCGATCGACAGCTTCGTTACGGTATCGAGTTGATCTAGGAACCGAATTAGATAGGCAAGAAATTTAATTTTCAATCACGCCGTGAATCACGTCCTTTGTCCGCCTGTTATATTTTACGTTTTGATATTACCGGATATCGAGCGAGTTCGATAGAACTGTTCGCAAATAGCAAGCGGTGATAACCTTTCCGCGATTATAACGGGGTTAGCATTTTATTTTTGGTCGTCACGGAGGAAAGTCGAGAGACCTCGTCGACGCTGCCAAGATGGTTCCCCATTCGCGTTCCAACGAAAGATAACGAAGGAAAACGTGGATGGATGACGAACAAATCGTCCGGCGGATCGAGCTAGAAACTTGGCATCAATTTTTTCTTTTCTCGGAACAATAGCAAACGCGGCGTTTGTGTTCATTACAATTCACCCGTTGATCGTTTCGTAATGATCCCGTTGAGAGGGCATACTTTATTAACGACGTCGATTAGGCAATTGTGTTTGAGCCGCGTTGCGTAACGCGGGTATAATTAAACGATACGTGCGAGTAGTTGACGGGTGCGTAACAGCAAGCATTACTCTCTTAACGGCTCGATAAATCGCGCCATTATCGCGTGCACGCGTTTGCTCTTGCCTTCGAAGTACCTAGACGACTCTTCCGATCATCTCGGATCGAGATTCATTCAAGCTCGCGTACCTACGAGAACACGTTTTCTGTCGACCGGGTATACAGTTACCTCCCTCTATCTTTTTCTCCCTGTCTCCATTTTCGTTTTTACTTTTTCGTCGCGCGGCAACGCGACGAGAGATAGCATCCTCGGGATAATCGGTTCACGATATTCAAATCGAACCTGTTCGATGGAGAAAAAAAAAGCACGAGGCCGTTTTTCAGCCGTCGAACCAGTGGAACGGGTTTCGGTTCGGGTCTCGTCCAGAACCTGTTTCTCGTGCCGTCGCCGTCGCTGACAGGTCTTGCCGGTTTTCACACCACTTCGTAATGTTCCGTCATCGGCCTGGATCGCGTACAAGTATCACGAAGCTCGCGATCTTAAGCTGTCCATCGATAACTGTTATTAAATGGCGTTAAATGGAACGGTCGACGTAGGTGATCACGATTATTGGCGCCATTCTCTTTACTCTGGTTATGTTTGAACAAATTTTTATTTTTTTTTTATTACATCGAATAACGAGACTACAATTCGTATGCCCTGAAAATTCTACTCCTTTGTAGATAAATGTTGTATCTTTCGGGTTTGGTCGAATATTACGCTTTCACCTAGGTGGCTACGCTTCCTCGAAGCGATCGGTTGCGGTGCTGGTCGGTTGGTGTACGGATAAAAAAGATCCCCCGGTGGAAGGCGCCGGTCCTCTGGGAGGATCTGGGTCGTTGGCTGTTATCCTAACGGTATAGGTGTACCGAGAGAGAAAGAGAATGAACGGGAGAGAAGGAGGCGCGTTTGCCAGCCAGCCAGCCAAGCAGTTAGCTTGTTGGTACACTGTAGGTGTATGAACGCGTGTACGTACGTATCGAGGGAAAGGATATTCGTAGCTAGAAACGAGATTCTGCCGTCGTTCGAACGATTCCTATCTAACGACCGCAGGACAGATATAGCCGGTTGAATAATTTATATCGAGGCTGGAAACCGCGGACGTGGCCGCGTTTGTTTGCAAATGTGGAAAAGGAAGATATTTAAATGGGCTACGACCGGTTGAAATGCCGCGTCGTTCGGCTACCGTTCGACCAATCTTGTTTAAATTCACCTACGTGCCCTCGCCAGCCGGTGCTTTAACCACGGATCGATGCATCGACCATCGAGCTTTTCATAGAAATCGTGTGCCATCTGTTCCGTTCGAATCGTGGAAAACGATAGCCAGACTTTGTCTCCCGTTGCGTTTCCAGTTAAACGAGAACGAGTCATATTCGAGGCGATTTAAATCTTATCGATACGGAGCCAGCTCGTACGTTCTCATCACGAGTACGGTCAGTGTTTCGTGCTCGTTTCTTCGAGCGTTTCGAGGATCGTTCGTCCATCGTCGAGTATCGTTAGCCTCCGACCTTCTCTCGCCATTATTCATCGGCATGCGCGTCTCTTTCGTGCCCGATACCGTTGACCTTCTACAGAAAACACTCTTGCCTTCGTTCTTGCTCGCTGGGTCGAGACACGCATTATTTTCTCCCTCTTCGAGCTGCTCCGCTTCGGCCACCGGCTCCTAACGCGACTACACGGCTGGATACCATACGAGCTTCGTAAATGCACCTACACGCGTATACGATGTAAAAGTGCGTGTGCCCCGGCGATGCGGCGGGTGCATGGTCCCCGGGAGACGCTTAAATGCGCTCCCAAGCGTGCAAACGCGCATGCGTATTCCTCTCCTCGGGTCGACGAGGTGCTGCTACTCCCCGCGACGTCTCGCTCTTCCCCCTTTTCTCTCTTTTCCCGCGATACGCTCTCCCAGTCCTGGCTGCGTGGAACCCGAACGATGGGAACGAAACTGTATCCTCGAAGTTGCGAAAAATCATTCGCATTCTGCGGCTGTGCGCCTAACTACCTTCATCGTATTATCTGCAATTGAGCAAATCATGTTTAGTTGGAAGATCGGTCAGGAAAAAAACGGCAGGGTGCGATAAACGCGTCAGGCAGGTTAGGCCGGTGGAGAATTTCGAGACTATCGGTCGAATCGGTCCCAGCAGTGGATAGATACGCGTTAACTGGTTTCTCGTCTAGCGATGCATGCAAGGTACACGCGTGTGTTCGTATCAAAGGCATACGTTATCTAGAAGAGGAAGGGTTAGGAGGGGATTGTGCAGCGGTAGTAGTGCGGCGATGCTTGTGGAGCGGCTCAGCCGGTGGTTACTCATGGCACATTGGCGCTGCACGGAGGCCTTTGACCTCCCGTTTCTCTCTACTTCTCCCTTGTGCTCGCTTGTCCACCCTCTCTATTCTCGTCTCGGTTTCTCTTTCCTCTTTCTCTCCTTCCTTCTCTCTCTCTTTCTCTTTCTGCTCCCTTCTTCCCGGTTCTCCATCGTATTACAGAGTGCGCACGGCAGTTCATCGTCGCTATTCCTCTCTTTTCTCCCGAGTGGAGTGACTAACACGTACACACGTATACAGAGAGAGAGAGAGAGAAAGAGGGCCGGGGGCGCGAGCGCGGGCAAACGTTCCCCTCCATCAGCTTCCCCTAACGGGCTAGCAAGTCTACTCGTCTCGTTTCCGCTCCTCTCTCGCCACGCACCCGCGGACGATTCTGCCGTCAGCCATTCCCCTTCCGTTCCATTCCGTTCCTTCGACTCGACCCGACTCGACTCGGCTCGAGTCTAGTCGAATCGAGTCGAGCGAGCACGGCCCGCTACGACCTGCATTCATCGCGCAACAAAACCTCCACGACTGCTCTCGACGATAAACGAAACCGTGCACTAAGTGTATTATAACCTCCCACGTTCCCTCCGCCGCTAAAGGTCATGCCTTAACGAGCCGCTTTTTTCCTACCTTTTCTTCTTCCTTCACCTTCTCCGCTGCGGTTCTCCTTCTCTTCCTGCCTGCCTCCTCCTCCTCTTTGTTGCTTCGCCAGACTGTCTCTCCTCTCTCGTTTCGGACGGCAAACGCCTCCGCTTCGCTCCGCGTCTCGTCGCGTCGCGTCGTGCTTTCTTCTCGTGGACGGCGACGCCTGGCAATTGCCATCCTTCGACGGCGACACGCCTCGACTTCGGGCCACCGTGTAGTTTCCTGAACGTGATCGATTTCGATTTCGGTGTGCGTGTCAGCGCGTCTCGCTTCGCCTCCTCGCGTTTCATTCGGAATGTATATGCTTTACCGAGTGCTTCTCAACCGGCTCCGGTCTCGGTGACCTCGGGGAAAAAGTATGCTTTTCAAGCTGCAGGTGATTGCACCGCGGCAGAAATTGTTAACGGTGCAAGCAGGTACACTTATCGAGTACGTGTGTTGCGTGACTTCCACACCCGCAAACGTACACCTGCCGACGCGACCCAACGTGTAATCTTCCCTCGAGCTATCTTATCTTCTGCCCGCCATACGACCTGACCTATCTTTTGCCTCCGATAAACGACGTTCCTTTCAAAGCTCCGCGGACTCGTTTCTAGTTCATAAAATTCTCTCGCGATAACCTTGAGCTACTTTCCACGCTTCTCAGTTCTTCGCTTTAATTTTCTATTAGCTACGATGAAAGTTTCGCCCCTGCGTTTCGTAGAAAGACAACTATTTTCAACGGAACGGCTTTGCAATTGCAACCGGTCCAAATCGTTGAAGGAATTCTATTGGAAGCGACGACCTCTCGTTAGCAGCACCCTGAACCAAGTCCAGACTAATGCGCCCTGTTAAGATCCCTCTCGCTCTGCTGGAAACTCGAGATCCATCCACTTTGGCGGAGGTATCCTGAAACACGGTTCTCGAGTTTCGAAAAGTGACAGGAATATAAAGAGCGGGGAGCGGTGTGTTCGATCAGGAGCAACCTGTCGCAACCGGTTGCTCCCAGGAAACGTTCGCTCCCGGTAAATACAGGGGGGACGCGTTCGAGCGACAACGTTTCCTCTGCTCTCTTCCTCAATGGCGAATCCGCGCTAAGGAATTCTTTTGTTCCGTCATTCATTGTGCCGTCAGCCTCGTTATTATGTAATCTCGGTACAAGAACGTACACTTCCGACGAGCTTATCGATTGGAACGCGCGCCGTTGCTGGACGTGCATTCACACGGAAACCAGAAAAACGTACGGGCAAAAGGAGTTAATTGATCGCGTTGCACAAAAACCTGTCTGCAAACTGTAACTGTGTGTACCGCTCACCTCCCCTTCGGACTTTTGAAACGTCGTTGCTTTCCCACAGGGCGTTTGCACGCCAGGAGAAGGGAGAAAACTCGTGTAAAACATCGATTTTCTCGACGGGCCAGACGGGCATCCGTGCTCGTGCACGGGAAATATGCTGCACGACCGGTTCGAAAAAGAAAGAGAAAATATAAACTGGGGGACAGGAGAGTTTTTTTTTTTTTTTTTTTGTCGAGTTTGATAATACTCCGCCGGTAATCCGGGTGTAACGAAATCTTCACCCTCGATAAATAAAAGCGTAACGCGGTGGTCCGCGTTATTTTTCCGTAACGTTCCAAGGGAATATATGGGTCATTTCGTATGGACGGCGCCGCGCATACGTCGGTGAAAAGCAGGAAGACGAACGGGGAATGAGAAAAAGGGAGAAGCAAGAACGAAAGCCGTGAGAGAGGAGAGGAGAGGAGAGGTTAGCTTTATGCTCGGGAGCGTGCATGCATGCGTGCGTGTTAGCGACGTAGCAGGAAACACGTACGCGACAACAAATGGTAATAATAAAAGGGGCTCGTTCGCCGGCGATCCATACCAAGTGACGATGCAGGAAGCGTGTGCGTGAGAGGCTGCACACACGAGCTGCGTTCCTCCGACAGCTCACGGAATGAGCTTTTATTTTTTTCCCTCGCTCGCACTGCCTACCGTTGCCGCTGTTGCACCGACACTTCGATCGCGAAAGTTTTTTCCGCGGATCGTTTCTTCTCTGGCAACCATTTGATCGACTTTACTCTTCAACGCACTGCGGTCAACTCTGCGCGTTGCACAGCCAGAGAGGTAGATTTTATTGGCACGTTTTCAACATCGAGGTAACTGGGATAGAATATAGAGTCGGCTGGTGGTAATCTCACCGAGGTCGCAACGTGTGAGACACCAGTGTTCCGTGCAAAACGAAACGCATTCTATGGGAAACGTTCAGGACTTGAATTTTGGAAATGCCACGAGAATTGAACGTGCTTGTGATAAAATTTCCAAAGTACCGGGTCTTGCACGGCCCTGCAGAAATCACTCGTCTGTGACGTGCAAGAAGGTATACACGCATTGGGGTCGCATGGCGAGTGTACCGGCCATCTTGGAAATAACGATCCCTGCATCTGCCCTACCACAGTGCAACCGGAATGCATTCGGAGCTCGTTGCCTTTCGGTGATACCTCGCATACCCTGTCGATCCTAAAACGGAGGGAATCGTGTCGGCGAGGTCGTGGCACGGTCCCGGGTAACAATATAACAGAGGATCGAGCTTCTCCCTGCTGTAGTTGTCCCGCAACTTTCCTACAACTTTAGTCTCGCGGATCGACCTTTTCAAGGTCGTGCTCCGACAGATTCCAAGGCCCGTGAAATTTCCAAGAAGCTCGGAATATCGTCGAGAAACTCGTCGTGGAAATTGGAAGCGCGTTTAACGAGTTCCGTAACTTTCTATCCAGGCTAACGAGGCCCGGGAGAGAATTCAGTTCCTCGAATTCCATTAACTTTCCTATATTCTCGATAGGAGAACAGGATTCAAATTTTTCACGTTGTTCAGACGAATTCCTAGTGCACGGATGATTTCTTTCAGTTGGTTCGGCGAACTCGCGATTGGAAGAGTGTGCCTGCGCCAGCTCATCAAAGTTGGCGACCGACGTAACGTTCTACTCATGCATAAGCGATCATGCGCTGAAACTTAATACGATCGTGTCGATAATACTCCTTGGTGGTGGCCAGAGAGACGTTCGTCAACTCTACAATTACCGTCGAAGGTTGTGGAAGTTAATCCTACGGGTAGCCGTGTCGAGCCATTGTAATATTTCCTCGCCATTCGTATTAGAACACGTCACTGACTCTTAAACTCGGTCTATAGAGTCTCTTTCGCCTGGCAATACGCCTGCATATCGGCTATAAATTACGGAAAAAGTTTATCGTCTGTTGCATCGAGGGTTTGTCAAATTCTTGAACGTGGAAACGGGCGAAAGCCGGGCGTGCCGCGATAGAAAGTGCATTAAACAAGAGGGAAAAAAAGGGAGCAGAAACGGGGTGAAACGGCTAGGTGGAGCATGGTCGCGTTCTCGTCCACCCACGGAAGAGCCGACACTAGATCGAATCGATAGTCACCGGTCTGAACGCGTACAAAGGGCTTTTGTGCTCGATGCACACGTGAGCACTGCGAACCAGTGTGCGCTTGTTGGCGCGCACGCGTCCACAGATATTCACCCTGTACGTGTGATCAGGGCTCAACCTCGATCAAGGCCATTTGTCCTTTATTGCGACAAAATCGAACCATTCGGAATTTACTTATTCCCTTTCCCCCCTTGTCCAATGTACGTCGGGATCCATTTCTGTGTCACGTGAACGATTTGCGCGGTAAATAGAATGTTTGATTAACTTTGTTGAAATGCTAGTTGTTAACTCTTCGGGCACTGCACTTTCGTGGCTTCCTCTGGTGTACTGCAGTTCCTCCGATACGCTGCACTGCTTTTCTCGACGTTAGAAAGATCAAAGGTTCTGTTTACCTAAAAGGACCGACCGGGTCATGTTGACTCGCATGATTTTCTTATCTCCGTACATGCTGAAGAAAATTAATAATTACTACTCGATGAGAATTACTTAACGCAATCGAAAAATTTATCTCGTATCGATACAAATGCAAGTAAACAAAGTCAGAATGTTACGGACGATAATACTTATCGGTATCGAAAATATACTTTTGGAAAGTTACGAGTGAGTCATTTTGACCCTACCCGGTCCTTTCGCCTATTAATTTTCCTTACCGATGGGATATCTCTCGTCTTTGTCAGCAATTTCTTCCATTCAAATGATATCATTTTATATTAAAGTTGATATTTCTATCAACTTTACAGTATAATCCGTGGAAAATAGGGATTCCGTTGGGAATCGAAGCCGAGGTCCTTCGCGTTGTAGTCACTCGCCTTATCTACTTCGCCAGTGCCAGCCCGCCATCGTCTACTCCCATAATTCCTCCTATTATTAGGGTCTGGAGGTCCCGATCCCACAATCGGCAGAGGCGATCGCGTTTTTTTTGTTAAATCGGCAAACCGGGCCAAGAGGATGCCGTCAGAAATTTGACGCGGGCTCGTTCGATTCTTCTTTTCATTGCCTTCCACTTGATGAATAATTGAACGGATCCGGCGGAGCAAAGATTGCAACAAGCTTTTTGCTAAACTCGTAGCCTACATTCATCGGGAATTATTGCATGAAATATGCATCGATTCTCGGAGAACGTGACGAGTCTGACTACTCGGTAAGCTTCCTCGTCGTCCGGGAATACGAGCAAGAAATATGCGAGCAGTTTATCGATCCCCGGTTGTTGGACATTATAACCCGTCACCACGAATGTGTGTGCACACTGCACGTGTAGATGGGAGCGCGTGTATGCGTGTTTGTGCATGCGTGCCTGATATACCTGAAGCGACAAGGTCAGCCGTGACACCGGCATAAAAATGCCGCTGTTGCACATTCTCCCGATAAGCTATCGTACGTGTCCAATGCGTGAAGAGTGTCAATGAAGGGGACAGCATATTTTCGACTCCTTTTTTTTCCCCCTCCTTTAACACGATCGCACCGAGAGCGTGCAATTTAACACCTCGTTTCGCGTAATTCGATATTCGTATCATCAACTCTACGAGCTATTAATTAACGTGCACGGGCTGGAATTATTTTTGTCGCGACTTTTAAACGCGAATCGATTTTCGCTCATCTCCCGTTCCATTTTTATATTTCATTTCCGCCATTAAATTTTAAAGCGACGTACATAATTGACGAAGTTTCGAACGATCGATTAGCGTAATGCGGCGAAAAAGATGGATTTCGAACACGAAATGCGGGCTTACTCGTGCAAATCTTTGTCCTTGAACGGTTGCAGAGTGCGTTCGCATGCGAACAGAGTGCGTGTGCGTGCGAGTGACGCGGCAGAACGATGCAACGCATGCGGGTGCAGGGTGCACATGCAAAACGCAGGCAGCTGCCGGGAATGCAGGAGACAGCAGACACTCGAAACGGGCACATTAATGTTCCCCTTCGGGCGTGTTACATAAACCAGCAGCAACCTCCTCTCTCTCTTTCTCTCTCTCTCTCTCTCTCTCTCTTTGCCCAGCTACTTACTACAAAGCCCACTGGAACATAGCTATTCCGCCGGTTTCCCGCGTGCCATTATTTACCAGTGGCAGGGAGATCCTGTTTGTTCCTCCGATTAAATAGGTCTGCTGGAATATTCCGTACGGTCTTCCATGTAGTTAATTCGCGACTAATGCGAGAATAATTCTTCTCTTCGGGTTTACGTGTATGCGTGTAAGCGCGCCTTGTTTTCCGCTTTGTCGAGTTTGCCGTGTCTCGTCTCGAGATTCGTGATTAATTAATACGCAACCTTCGAGCCGATAATGGTTACACGGGGTTCGAAGTCAAACGATTTCGATTTACATGAATCGTCACGCTCGAACGAGCCTCTAATTATTACTTATAGAGATTATTTTGCGCGACAAGCGTGTCTCTCTTTCTCTCTCTCTCTCGCAAGCTCCGTTCGGCATTTGAAATTCATGGAGATCCATTTATTCATTCGCGATACACGCTCTTCGATGGACTTGCATTCTACGATCAGATATTCTGGCAATTATGTAAAAATCTGGATGAATCTTTGTAATGGAAATGAAAGTCGACTCAGAAGTACGCTACGTTTGGTCGAGAATTTTCTTCGGACATCGATGTACGCGTTTTCGAGTCGTTCGAGCTCCCGAAGGAAAGGGTTCGAGACGGGATTAGTCATCGAGGAACGCTGACGCTTAATGCGTCGATTCGGAGGGATCGTCAAATACGCATGGACCAACGTTCGAGCAACGTCGTGGTCTGTATAGAGGATATTTATTGGCCAAGGTGGCGCAAATTGCGTCCGGGACGGACATAACGAGCCGTGTACCGGTACACGGTGATAAATTGTCGGGTCGAAGCACGGCCGCGCTCGGATAAGAAAAGATTCTTTCGCAAGCCCAAGGCGTAAAAAGTCGCGTAAACTCGCGCGCTATTAAGAAACTGCAGGCGCACGCGTGTGTGTCGGATTTTTCACGCGGAACAGCGTGACCGATACACGAGCAGCGGCGTTTTAACACAGAGATACCGTTCGAAACGGCATGTAAATATAGCCTCGCCGTTGACTTCCGATAAGAGCCAGCCTCATCTTATCTTTACGAGCGTCGAAGTTGACGAAGTTGATTCGATATGAATGTGAATATACATATACGTATAGCTCGCTCGTGGCATCGTGTTGGATTATAAGCGGAGATAACGGGCAGATTAGAGCGAGTGAAAATGGGAGACATCTGCGGCTGTACGGAATCGAAAGGACGTTTTTACGAGATACGAAGACGAAGAGCGGTTAATTTAAGAGGAACGTCGCACACTTCGCTTCGCTTCGCTCGATTCCGAATGGGAAGTTGGCAGATCGGGTCGCACGATTACTCGTCGTGCCTATGTACGTAACTCCCACGTTTCATCGTCCCGATAAAATCGGCCGGAGCGTGTACCGTCAAACGCGTGATACACACCGTGCGATACCTGTTTAAAGCACACCCGTGTGTCCGTGGAAAATAATTTCGCTTTACGTAATACCCCGAGCATAGTTCGAGCGGTGTATGAGATGGAAGGCGGAAACACGCGGCGTAAATGTAAACGAGATGCGTGGATCGAGCACGAATCTCGAGCCGTCTTTTCCTCGCCGCCATCGTACAGAGCAAGGACACTGTAAATAAAACCGTGCGATGCACAATGGAACGCATAGCGATGCACGGTGAATCGAGGTACAGAGCACCGATTCCACGCAGAGAGAAAGGCACGACAGATATAACTCGCGTCCATTTCGAGGACGTTCGCACGTGTGTGCGAACGTTACACGGTCGCCGAGTCCGCGGTAGAGGACTTTGCATAATAAAGGAGCAGGTTCGGTGGAAAAAGGTAAAAAAGCACAAAGAGGAACGGCAGAGGTTCGCCGTTGCGCGACCGAACGTCATTTCGCTTGGTCAGAGAGACTGAAAAGAAAGAAAAAAGGGTGAAAAAGCGAAGGAGAGCGCAAAACGGAGCAGAGCACGGTAGTGCAGCGGCAGCAACACGCGCGAGCACGTGTGCGTGAATGCACGCGGAATATTTTTTGCAGCAGTCAGAGCGGAGAGCCAGTCGTGCTCGAGTTGGCCGCGCTCGGTCGGTCGCCTTCGGTCACACACGTAGAAAGAGAAACGTGGCTCGAGGGAGAAAACATGGGAGAAGGAGATGAAGCGATAAAACGAGACGGCGGAGACGGGTTCGAAATAGGAGAGAGCAGGAGAGAAAGGATGTTAGGTGGAACCGTGGGTGTCGACGGGTCGGGAGAGACGGGAGAGACGGGAGAACCGGGAGTGACTGGGGCGGCGGGGTGGGCGCAGAGGGGCAGAGCAGGGCGACGTGGAGGCGCGGGCGCCCGCAGTGGGGCGAACGTCGGGGAAGTCTGGTCTGGCCGAGGGTGTGGTGGGGGGCAAGCTTTCCTCGGTGCCGCAGTAGAGTAGCGGCCTTCGACGCGATCTGATCTTGGTCCGCGTCGTGTTCTCTTTGCTTGTGTCAAGCTCTGTGTGCGTGTGTATGTGTGTGTGAGAACGGTGTACGCTGGCCATTTTCACTCCGTCGGAAATTACTTTTACCGTTTTACGCCAATTATCTTTCTACGCGAATTTCGAAGGAGGAGAGTGATCCAGTGCAAGGAAGAATCCATCGCGTCGCCTCTCTGCCTCTTCCTACGGAATATTACATAGATTGGATTTACTGTGCGATTGTGCGCGTTATCGAAATGTACCCGGTGACTGGAGGTGCAGCATCGGGCTAAAGAAGCCGTCGCCCTATCGTTTTCGCGTAGCGTGAAAAAGGAAATTCGTCGTGGCCGGTAGGAGTCACGTCGTTCCATTGTTCGTAGAGGAACACGGAGGGAGAGTAGCATCGGCGTATCGAACTGGTTCGCAGGAAAGCGTTACTCACGATTTTTCTTCTTCTCACCCGTAAAAAGGATTGCTCTTTCTCTTTTTCGATCGTGTGTTTTTTTTCCCCCGAGCGAGCGAGGGGCTCTCGTGGCAGATCCGGTGTTCTTCGAGATGGTGGTGCGGTAAAAGCGAAGCGCATCGAGTGCAGCAGTGCAGCCGCCGCGCGAAAGTAAGAAAAGAGAAAAGAAACGAATATCGCGGGTACCCATTGTTCGTCGGTCGATCAACGTCTGTTGCCAGCGCTTCGTAGCTGTTCGGCAAGCTTCGTAACCGATCGTATCCTGTGGCTACTCGGTACGGTTCTCTACTCGCGCGACGAGTGAGCTCATCGTCGCACGCAGTGCACGCCAGGGTGCTGCCGGTGTCTACGAAGAAGTTGGTGGTGTTTCTTGTTTTTTTTATTTCTTTTTCTTTACACGGTGATCATCGTTGTCGATAAGGTATCGTAAGCTAACCAAGAGGATACGAAGAAGAAACGGGTTGTGGCCGAGGCAGTGTGAAAATCGCGTGGTGCGTGCTATCTATCGTTGGATAAATAGTATTCAGTGAGGAAGATTGGTGCCCGGCCAAGTGACGCGCGCGTGATAAACGAGAATCGAAGGATATAGGAGAGGAGAGGAGATTTGATGAAACAGATAAGATCGAGAAAGTGATCGCTCCCGTTTAGAAGAAAGTCTCAGGGTGCGAGCGGTTCGAGAAGGAACGGGCTTCTCGTTCTCGTGAGACGGACTCGGCCGTCCCGAGAGATGAGCCGCACCGCAACAGAGTGTGCGGCTCGTACGATGAAGAGTGGCGCGACGAGGACGGGTGCGGTGATCGAGAACGAAAAATATGCGAGGACTATCAAGGTAGAAGCATGCCACCGGTGCTAGGAGGCGCGGCAATGGCGGTCCTTCCGGTAAGCCCGCAGACGGCCACGCAGGGTAACCCGCACCACCATCATAATCATCACGTACACCAGGGACAAACGCAAGTTTTACTCGCGGCCGCTGGCGTAGCCACGCAGGCCCAGCCGCAGCTGCTCTATCAGCCGTATAATTTGATGCCGGCGGGCAATTCACCCTCCCACCAAACCGCCTTCCAGCATCATCCGCATCACCATCATCATCATCATCATCAACAGCCGCAGCCGCAACAGCAGCAGCAGCAGCAGCAGCAGCAACAACAACAACAGCAACATCATCACCATCATCACCACCAACACCATCAACCACCGAGCCAGCAAACGAACTTTTTGCCAGGAGATATCGGTAACGCCGCCACCACGCTTACGCTGTAAGTCATTTTTCTCCCACTGGTCTCGACGTACAAAAGCGTCGCGCGAACTAGGTATATCGTTGAAATTTTCAAAGGAAATATCGTACAGCTCGATATTGTAAGCCGATGTAAGTTAATGACACGGTAAAAAGAAAAATTAGCTAACGAAAGAGCAACGAGCCGGTTGCGGTCGGGGTGTATCGACCGGTTACAGGTGCAATCGCCGTTCAGGTTCACCGAGTAGGTCATTCTCCGATAGGCTATGGAACGCTCGGCGAGAAAGAACCTCCTGGGAAAACGCGATCGCTTAGCCAGTAAAACTGGAAACGCGAATCCCATCGTGCCGTGACGCGTTACGCCGCGCCGACAGAAGGGATAATGGGAAACTTTGTATTCGACCGCGGTTTCGCCTGAATTACGATCCGCTTCTATTTTACCTACGAGTTTTATGCACGCTTCGAAACTTTCCGAACGATTGTACGCTGAATATAAATGCTCCTCGGCTGTTTATGGAAACACCGTTATGTTTTTAGGATCCACGACAGCGGGGCCGAAATTTTGGACTCTCGCGCGTTAAACGTTCCTCGAGGCGTGATCCGCAAGCGATGAATCGTAATTCCTCGGAAGCGGACAGATAACGTTCTAGATTAGAACGCGTCGATAAAATAATCAAGGAAGTAACGAATGCGTTCGCGGAATGGTGTTTTAATCGGCCAGCCCGGTCACGTTCAGTGAAATCGTTGAATTCTCAGCTTATTAAACTTCCCAGTAATTCGGAAAAACAGTGATAACCGGATCCGAATCGAAAAAATTAGCATAGCCTTTATATTTCTTCTGGCGTTTCAAGGTGAATTTTTCAAAGAAAACGAACGTTGTTCCGTGCAGTTCCGTTTGTCTTTCTTTCGCTCACGATCGAGGTATATATTCACTTTTGCTGAATATTCAGTCGGTCGCGATCGTAATCGCGTACAGCTGTTTCTTTGCGTTCGGGTAACGGTACCCGGTTTTGCTGGCGAGTAGTTCGAAAGAATCGCCGGTCGACGAGCCAGCACAGCGGATCTCCTCGATCTTCTCTTGTAAATCCTGTGAATGTAAGAAGCATGGTCGCTGTGCTAGTCTACACGCGAAACAACGAAAGGCTAGATGTTTGCAAACTGGTTTCACTCGCAATGTCGACGCCGTGGAGTTGCGTAATGTCCGGTACAACCTGAGCCTGATTTGTAATCCATGCTATTCGACGCGCGTCATTGCGCGTAATTAATTGGAATTCGTTCCATCGTGTCGTGTCTTGCGACGCGCAAACGATGTCTTTCGAACCTTACTAATAGCACGAAATTCGCTTGACCTTTTCGCTGTGAAATATTCTACCCACGTCTCGGGAATTCCTCGAAACTCGTTCAGAATTTTTCTCACTTTCCTCTTGGAAACGTGGGATCGAATTAAAGCGACGGTGTATTTCTTCGAATTCGTTCGATTCCCAGAACGACTGAATTTCCGTAGTTGAAACAGATGGCAATACTACTTAGTTTCCTCGACGTTCAACCTTCCTTCGAGACACTAGTTTTTCCTGGATGGTTTTTCCTTCGAAGGTGTGCGTAGGTAGGAGGTGGCGCGGTGATCGGTAGGTCGTAATCCTGTTGGAAAGAATCTCGATGGTAATCGATCGGAACGAGCCCCTCTCGATCGGCTCAACCCTGAACCGGAACACGGAGAAAACGTTTGATGGTCGAGTAGTCGAGCGAAACCGGGACTGGTTCAGCCGGGCACGGTTAATTAACCAGCCAGCCAGACAGCCGCCTTTCGTTTTCGAGCCATCGAGTTATTAAGTTGACGTGGCGCAAAAGCCGCCTTTTTTTTTCTCCTTACAGATAAATGAGTTTATCGAATTTTCCGAGCTTCCGTGCATAATCCAGCCAGTAAATTAAACAGCTTTGAAAGCCTTCTGTTCGCTCGACGAAACGATGCAGTACCATCGAACGATGCGATTTAATTGAAATACTTCAAACGTTCGTGAAAAGCTTTTCACAATTACGAAGGATCGTGTTTTTCAACGTGAAACTCGATGTTTCAGCTCGAGTTTATATCTCGAAACGGTCGGAACAGAGGAAATTCTTCTGGCTCGAAGCAACACCTCGGGGTTAAAAGACAGAGAAGAGTTTCTCGTTGCGTTTTGCCATCCCGACAGTAGGAATTCCGGTCTTGTCTTGTCAGTTAGCGGCGCAGACGATTTTTGCGAAGGCCGTTTGTCCCGGGGCTACGTTGACGGGAACGAAAGAGTGAAACGGGAGCAAGAGGAAGAGAAAAAAATAGAAGAAGACGGTGCTATAAACTGTGCGCGCCGTAATGGGCTCTGGGAAAAAGGTAACAATGCGGTTAATCGGGCGCCTGGCTCCTTCCTGAGGACCTGCAGGAAGCAAAGGGGGTGGCGATGGTAGGGGGGTTAGCCTTGGACGAGGGAGAGGAAAAAATTTCGAGACGCCAGCCATTTCTCCCTTTGTTAACGCGTACCAGAGGGGGGCCTCAGGTAAAGAGAAAGAAAGACGGAGAGGTTAAGGGAGAGGGAGAAATCACGAAAGTCTGCTGCCGCATTCTATGGAAATACACAAAGGCACGACTGGTCCTTTTGTTATCCCGAGGGTTTCTACCTGCCCTTCTCGACCGAGCCTCGGCTCGCGAACAATGTAACGCTTCGTGGAAAAAAAATCGGACGAGAGATAGAGAGGAGAGAGAAACACGGTCCATGAGAGGGAGGGAGGAGTTCGGAGAGACGGTTGTCCGACGATGCGTGCATATGTATTCTTCGAGGTCATCCGAGGTTATTCGAGGTCATTCGAGGTCGAACATAAGAGTTCCGAGAGGATGTCCCGTAATCGATACTGCTCGGGGTAAATCGTGAAACCCTCGCGCAGCATTGCGACTCTCTGTTAATTACGCTTTGCAGTCTGTTACGTTGCACAATCTTCGACTCTACCATGTCACTGACTTCGCTTTTCACTTTTTTCTCTTCTCGATCATTTGATTCACGAGTTGGAAGAAGCAGTTGGGAAATCCTTGAATTACCTAACGCTAATTGCACTTTCATCAAATCATTCATCGCGTCTCATAGCTGAATTCCTGGCGAGAGGTACGGGGCAATTCTGGCCCGCCAAGTTTAACCCACGGTAGTGCGTTCTCGACCTTCGATGAATGAAAATACTCGCCGGAGAGAGACCGGGTTCCTTTTCGATTTTATTTTTTCCTCGAGCCAATTCGCGGATAGAGGGAGGGAGAAGAGATCACGCATCGAATTCACTGAGAAAATAGAGGTTCGAACGAGCGGCAACTAACTTTGGCCTAATTTTGGCCCGCCCCTTTGATATTATTATTACTGCGTCGTTGGTCGAGTGTCGTCCGTGGCACAAAAGTATCCAGTTTATTTTTACTCGATCGTGAGAAAAATTTATTTCGCCTCGCCCTCGGGCACGTGTTCGTGTTTCGACAAACCGTGAATTCACCTGCGAATAATTCCCTGAAATTCGAGAGAATTTTCACGCAGAAAATCGCGTTTCTCTCGCATTGAATCAGCAGTTACATCGACACCCTGTATATCCGGCGGATCGTTGCGGTCGACGGTTTTCTTTCTCGATTTTCTGGCCAGTCCTCTTCCCCTTGCCTCCACCTCTGTGGCTGTTCCGCAGGCTGAATCACAACCGCAAATATCCTTCTCCGGGCAACTGGCTGTTACCAGTTGTGCCTCTCGCCGAAAGAGAAGCTTCGGCTGCGAGCAGAGCAACGAATCGGCAAAGAGAGAGGAGATCGTGCTGTACGAGTTGTCAGGAAAGAGAGGGATACAGATTATACAGCATAGTTAACGAGCACGGTCAGTCCATATATTTTACAATCGTTCTGCACTCGGCTGAGGCCACGATCTAGGTCAATAGAGAGCTCTCGATCTCTCTGGAACGTTTTATCGTCGTCTTACGTGGCTTAGCGAATCTAATTTTGTGGCTCGTTAAGGATCGCGTAAGAACGCGTACAGCGTGTGTCGAGTAGCGTTCAACGATCAAGCCTCGTTGCGATATTAGGCCAACTATCGATTAGAGATGTCTGTCTGGTCTGCTGCTCGAGGTCAGTTCCTCGTTCCAATTTCTGTCGCGCAAAGTTCCTGCACTTTTAGTTCGTTGCAAGTTTCGAATGCAGTCGAACGAGTTCGAGAGAATCGATGCTTCGATTCTTGTTTCGACACGTTCGGAAGAGACGATTCAGCAATTAACACTATTTCAGTGGTTCGCGAGCGTGATTCAGAAACGCGATAAACTTCTTCTCTGCGTGTTTCGTAATTCGAACGTCGGAAAGTGTCTCTGTCGCTAAATCCGACCGCGTTATCTCACGCTTCCGTATCTCGTGAAGCTTCTTCGAGCATTGTCAACCTTACGACTCGAGTCCGAAGGTCGCCACGCCATCGCTTCTTTACCCTTTTATACGTACGTCGTTATACACACACAAACGTGCTCCGTATCTCGAGCACACTCTCGACGCTATCGCGTGATGTTCATATTTCGCATCGTTCTTCCTTATCCCCGGTCCCGACGTCCTCGTGGACAAAATCGGTATTGTCAGTGGTATCGTGAACGGCGTATCTTATCAGCGTTACGCGCAGGTTGCGTTATCACTGTCAGAGGCAACGGGTCGAGGAGATATACCCTCGTCGCTCGGACTCTCCTCCGTCCGTTCTCTTTCACGCGTTTGTCGACGATTTCAAATTATTTCGTTTTCGAAAATTCAGATACGCGAGGTATCGCTAAAATTTCCAACGAAACGCTTTTGCGTCGAGTGGATAATGATTTAAATTTAATTTAAACTAATTATAGTTATAATTAGTCACGTGGAGGATTTACATCGAACGATAGTAAACCATATCGAACAGAATTGAATTGCAAAAAAAAAAGACGATACGCGTGATAATTTTGTCGCTCGGTTCAACAGATATAAGTTGTTTTCCCATGGTGGCGCTTATCGATTGCGTCTTCGTTCAAGAAGAATGTTTGTCGTATCGCGTAAGTAACGTGGCCCCTATCCATTTGACTTTCGGGGCTAGTTTTATCTCGACGGTAACGTAATAATACATATGGATTCGCGAGAATTCATCCTGTTTACGCATGGCCGACTCGCTCTTGACGTTACGAAACCCGCCGAGCAAGCAAACGTGTTATGAAATTCTCCGCGTCCCGTGAGTTTCTGTTTGCTCGAAAATAAAAAAAGAATATCCGTCGTGGTCGCGGATTCGTTCCACTCTTGCCGTTTCGTTCGAGACCGGAGCAAATATTGCGTCTGAGAATTCCAGCTCCAAATTGCGTATTTTCCTTGGCGGAAACGTTTGTCTAACGATCGCGCGCACTGAAATTCTTAGTTACATTTTTAATCACAGAGGACAAGCGTGAATTTTCAGAGACGCAACGGCGACGGGATAAAATTTGCACAGAGGTCTGCCGTGAATTTCGAACGAACAAATTGCAAATCGAGAGATCTATCGGAATCAAGGTGACGCTGTTTGAATTGCAGATAGCAGTTTCCGTTGCGTGGCAGGAATTCGCTCTTTTTTTTTTTTGTTCTTCCTGCGCAAACACTCGTCAATCTTCCCTTTCAGTGGACACGGGGAAAAATCGTTTTCCATTCGTTCGCGTCCTGCGATAGGAAAAAACGTATCCCGGATCATCCATCATCCCTAGGCTCTCTGTAAATATTTCCTGGTTGTTTTGCCACGCGTAAACGGGGACAAGTTTCTATCGGTTACACTCGGTTTTTGAAATCTTTGCCTTGGCTCGAACGGCAACGGCGTTGTTCCTCGAGTCGAAACAAGAAGCAGACATAAATTTCAGGGAGGAGGGAAAAACTGGGAGCGAGATTGCTTAGAAACTTCCGGGAAGTATGCAGAATTGCGGGGAAAAAGTTATTGCACTTGTTTCGCAAGTTTTTTGCCCGTCAGCCAGCGTATAATTCAAGTAGAAACACTCGTTGCCTTACTTTCAAGGCGGGAGAAACAGGATCGCAAGAGCAGACTTTAGATAATTTCCATAATACCGGTCCAGTAGTCTAGATCGCCGTTAACGCCGCCGCGCCGCGGTGAAATTACCGTGCTCTTGTTTCCAAGCTTAGCGGGTCGTAAAATTATTTCCGAAACGTTATCCATCATCGGTTGTCATTGCGTCGTTCCCGCGTTATCGCTTATCAGTCGGCGAAAACACTTTCGTGCACGACGACGCATAGGCGATTAACGCAGCCAACGACGAACAAATCGCTCGTTCCACGAGCATGTGAAATCTATTCTCGATGCTTCAGACGCGTCTAACGCGATCCTGTAACGCGTGTAATCGCGAGCTAAGCGAGTTGGTTAGCGATCGGATCGCGTGGAATTCGAGGAAGAAGATGGAAGTGGCTTCTCTTGGTTGGCTCGATTCCCAGCTGGCTTCGCGTGAGTAAGCGGGGGCGAAATGATTTCGCGTTTGGAATATCCAACGCGACGAGAACGTGCCGAGCAGGAGGAAAGAGAGAAACGAAGGAACGGTAAATTCCAAGGAACTCTTGGATTATTTTCGATATTCGGGTCAGTCGTTTTATTGCCAGTCATCCTGAGGTTCATCTTTTCCAACGAGACCAGTCTCTATCTCTATCTTTCTCTCTCTTGTTTGAATGATTCGATTGTTACACGATACTTACGTAAATCTCGAGCCATCAATTAAGTTCTTCGTACCGAAGAGCGTGTATACGCCTCCTCGAAATATTATCTGTATTTCTGAGATAAGAAGTAGAGAGTGAAATTCATAAAAAACAAAAAAGAAAAGGAAGACAAAGGTCGATCCAATTTCTGGATCGCCTTGATTTTTCGTTAACCATCCAACCTTCGTCGAATTGACTTGGATGCGCGAGAGTGTAACGTATTTTATGGGAGCTGACGTGGTTTGTACGTGTTCGTGATAGTCGGTAATAAAAGTCCGAGGTTACGAAGGTGCGCTTGATTGGCGAGTAAGGAGAGACAGAGAGAGAGGGAGAACAAGGTAGCTCGTAAAAGCCCGACAACAAGAACGAAGTTTCATACGATATATTCCCTGGTGGAAAGGTCAAAGGCTGTGGTTGTAATGCACCGATAGAAACTGGTTGATCGGCTGTGCACGTTCAACAACCTGGTGACCTTCCTCGGGCTATTCCACGCGAATATATATCTTGCTCTATTTTCGAACGGCGTGCTTACGCAAGTGTCGTTAAACGATCTCTACGTTTATATTTCGCACACTTACGTACCGTGCCAACGTCGACGCGTGTTTAACCGCATAACGGATCGAAAGTCTGTCGATTATGCTGTTTGCTGTTCTAAATGGGTCAATCGAATGTTTTCTCTGCGTCACATATCTGACTCAACGGGTTTCCTTAGTTTTCACGTTTATCGCGTGTTTAATTTGCGATCAAAACGAGACCTGTTTATACAGGGATTTCGTCTAACTGTTTCGAGAACAGTTCGAAGAAATCTTTGGAAATTAAAAAAAAAAAATGAATTGAATGGGGTTAAATCAGTGATGGGTATTTTGGAGCGCGTTGATTCGACGAAACAATTCGATTACTCGCTCGTGCAACGATACCACGCTCCGTTGGCACTCGTTTTGCCATTGCGATTTCTAAAATCGTGTATTTCATTCCGCGTTGGCCGTACGCCAGGCGTGTGTTTACGGAAATCTCGCGATGTACAGGCGCACAGAGTAAGATAAGGAGTCTGTAGTTCATCGAAAGACCGATTCTATTTACGGATGCAGAGAGAAAGCTGGCAGACAAAAGAGATTTCGCGGGGCTATCTTCGATGTATAAATGGCAACTTGTTTATAGAAACGCGATACTCGTGGCCTGTCTCGAAAAGAAGATCCCCTAGCTCCAAAGCGGATTCCATCGTTAATAGTTGCTGGTTCCGGTTCCCGTAACAGATTATCCGAATTTCGTGGAACGAGTTGTTCTTCGCTAATCCCGACTCATTATTCCGCCACGTGTTCCGTGAAATTTCTCTAAATGAAATCTCGCGGATCCTTTTGATTCTATCGCGAAACGCGTTCTTCTTTATTCCCAGATAGCTGTTATCCAACGCTGATCATCTGGATAATTAAAAATCGGATGGTCAATTGAGGATCCAGAATATTTTCCTTCTATATTCGGGGATTATATTCGAGTTCTTGGAATAGCATTAATTTTATTTTAACGAGACGAGCCATCAAACGACGTGCAAATGTTCGATTTCAATTGTCTCTTAATAATAGTACCTTTTGCGGTCTCGTCAAGTATTTAAAGACTATCGATGGTTTTATCTATAACAGGCGAGTGAGTTGCAAGATCGCCTCGTAATCTGTTCAAGAAAATTAACGGCAATTATTTCTAAATATACATAACCCGTTGAATATTTGAAGCGTTACGTCAAAATTAACTCGTCAAAGTCAAGTCTGTCTGGGAAAAACTTGTCCAAGGCTCGTCATTTCGAACTCGAGGGAAGACAAACTCAATTTGTCGGATTATTTTTTGGTCTTCGAGTTCGTTGACACGGAAAGGAGAAAGGCTGGCAATGGAAAGGGTGAAAACGGGCGCATATGTCGAATCTCTTCTTCTCTGTTCTTCCTCTATCAACCCTCGGGTGAACGATTACCAGCGTATGGATGTCGGAAACCCGACCTCATCCCCCTTAGAACCCCGTCATTATTCGATTTTACGTCGTTTCCAGTCTCTATTCAAGCCCCCGCTCTCTGTATTTCCCTGTGTGTGAAATCACCCTCCGATCGATCAACCGTATCAACCCTTGGAACCCACCCTCCCCCAACCGTTCGACCTTTTATGCCGGGTTTCGCTGGATTTATTGATCGTTCTTGGGCTTTCGCTGAAATATCCATGTCGAGAGACCAAACCTCCCCTTCTGCTGTACCCCTTTCATTTCACCCCAGGCCTCTCTTCCTTTCTCTCTGTTTTTTTTTTCACGTGGTATTTAAACGTTGGCAAAATTTTAGTTAGTCTCGGAAGAGGGTACGATCGGTTAAGCGGTGTTGGTGTTTCCAATTTTATTTCTTCGCAGATTATGGAAAATTTAATGCGACACAACTCGTCGATAAAATTGTGAGGATAAAGGTGTTCTCATGGACACAGGATTTTCCACCGTACATGTATAATTAGAAGACACGTATTTATGTAATGTCAGGAAGGAACACTCCGCTGTCTTATTTGTGGCTACTGCCTTTGAATTATTTTTAGACGTTTACGATTTCCGTGAACACGTTCACTGTCACGAGGATTATCAATGACCATCTGTTTCCATTAATTCGATATAGTGATTTTTAATATTAATGATTTTCACCAAATTTTGCAACGCCATTGAACGAGTTACCAGTGACGATGACTCGATTCTTGGATATAATCGATCGTCGTCATTGTGTGTCATGTGCATGAATATTTAACGGCTCTTGAATCAGCCCGTCTGAAACGTCATTAACGAATGCCAATTACGTGCCCTGTAAAACGTGTATTTATAATCGATTACTCCGTCTCGTTTATGCAACTCTGGTCTAGGAAAAGAAAAAAAAAAAGTTATTCCGAACAGGCGACCGCGAGGCACGCACGTCGATGCAGCCGGTATGAAATTGTAATGAAGCTGATGCATAAACCATTATCTCGTGATTTGCATTGAAGTGAAAGCAGTAAAAATCCAAACGCGTACGTTCTCTTTGGCATACCGAAGCTGCAATCGACGCCATCGATTTAATTTCGATCGAAAGAAACAAACTGTTAGCGTGGAAACTTGAACAATTAAACGGCATAAGATTAAGGAAACGCCACGAAATAATTTGAAAGAAACAATTGTAAATCACAATGTGGAGGGTGTTTTATAGGGCAGAAAATATATCGGTCTCGTTTTCCCAGGCTCCCGTGGGGCCAAACGAGCATTCTCCTATTCTCTGCGTTAAAAATAGAGCGAAAATAGTAAGACATTTTGGCACGTTTTGATCCCAGCGGAACCAATTTCGCGATCCTCGGCCACTCGTCAAAGCCTAAGCGGCGAATCTCATCGCGTATTCCGGGTTACCGGCATTGCCAACAACAATTTGACTCTGTTCCATTGCCAGTTGTCGCCTTTCCACGTCTCTAATATTGTGCTTAGGAGTGTTTAAACTCGGGTTTCATCTCTAAAGATAGCAACGGGCTAGCAATTATAAGCATTGCCCAGTTGGCCCGATCGTGAATAATTGTTGCGTTCTTTGCCGTCTCTGTAGCCAAAGGATGAACATTGTCGTTTGTTTATTACCACGCTTGTCTCTTTGAATTAATTGACAAATTTCCCTTCATCCCGATACGTTGCGATTACTATTTTTCTACGAACAACGCGGAAGAAAAAGAAGCCATCGTGACAATCAACGGGTTGTTAATCTTGCGTAACATTAACGCGACGAGTCTCAATTACGGTCTCGCGATAAAACGTCGAGTCAATGCGGCAACTGGTTACGCGTTTTCCCGCTCTCGTGCAAAGGTAAATCTGATTCGTGTTATTAAGGAGGATCGTGATCGTTCTGCCGTTTCCCGTTGCTTCTGAACACGTTAATGGATTCCCAGCAAACCGTGTAGTCAATGGCAGCCTGTCTTTTGCAAGGTTAGCGACATTTACAGAGACCGCCCGCGGCTCCTCGCACAGAACGAACTTTGTTAATTATAAAATTAAGGAATCGGACGTTGTCAACGCGGTCGGCCTTTGTAAATATCGAGAAACCTTCGCAAGGATGAGACGTAAAAGGCACTTTTGTTTTAATGGAAAACGAGCATGGTCTTTCCAGATTGCTGAACCGAACGAACGAATCGAGTTACTTCTTTGCCAGCGGTTGAAGTTCATTAATCGTTGAGCCGTTAATCCCGGCTTAAAAGCAGAACCGTACCTCGACACGGTAAATTGCTTTACATCAGGATCGTAATGGATAATGGCTGTTCGACCTCGCTGACTTCGCGATCCTTAATTTCGTTTATGATTCCTATAATCGAAACCGTTAACCCGATTACGTGATTCCAGCGTAGATTCCGTAGGTGTTCGTTTAAATTTAAACGACGACAGGTGTACCGTTTTAAACAAGAACATTGTTGCCCGGATAAACCAGTCGTTGGCGTTTTTATGTCGAGCTCGTCCGCAGAAACTATTTCCACAAGAGAGACAGGATATGGGAAAAGCTAGAACGAGGACACACACTAAATAATTAACTTCCATAGAATCGATGATTAATGTCTTCCGCATAGTACGCAAGAAATATCCGTGGAATCGATACGCACCTCGTGAAACTTTAATTGCAAGTAATTTCTGTCCATTTTTCCAAGGTCCTCGGTTCGAATCCCGGCGAGTCCAAAAAATTTTTTTTAACAATTTTTCGCTACAATTTAAAGGAATTTCATAGAAGATACCATTAAACCTTTTCTCCGAGATATATCTGCACCGAGGGAATAGAATTTCTCTAAATTGCATACTGATGCGATATCCCGCACAAAGGGGCTCGAGCGTGTGTGTCGCGTATCTGTTACATGAAAACTCGTCGGGTACGTGTGTTAGAGGTCCGTGTTGCTGGTAAACCCCAACCTGTCCGAATGATACATCGGTCGGCTGCAAACGTGTATTATCGTGTCCGTGAGACAACGAGCACTCCACCGGCAAAGATGGACGTGTTGCGTTTGTATGCGGCACGAAAACTCGTTTCGCGTCTCTTTCTCGTTTTTCTTCACCCGTCGTGCGCGTTTCCCGTCGTCTGTTATATTTGTTGCCGCGTTTCGGTCTGCGGTGAAATTACGTCACGTAGAAATCATGGTAATCACACAGTGGGTGCAGAAAGCGTAGGAATGCGAGCGCTAATTTGGCTCGCGCGATGTACTCGGACAGGCAAACCGTGCATTATGACTGTTATAAAAATGATACGAACGTGTGGATTTTTTTTTTATTAATCATATTCAAAATATGTCTTTCCTTAACGCAATTGCTGGATTGAAACGAACAGAAAAGAAGAATGCAACGTATGCGAGTAATAATCCAGTGACCTTTGGCAAGCTCGTTTTCCAGTCCAATTACGCCATAAAGAAAAGGCTGAGAAACACGTCAGTTAGGAAAGAATTTCATCCGGGCAAACGTTCATTCGTAATTCGCGTTAGGCGATTTCAAGGATACCAATCGTAGCCGAATGATACGAAGCTCGTAGTAGAAGAAGTTATTACGCAAGCGAATTCGCTTTCGAGCCGTAATACAAATTTAGTAAGAATTTGCATTCGACTTTGGATCGCGCTATTCATGCAATAAACGCTGCCTCGTCATCGCTGTTTTCATACGGTTATCTCGACACTTTGAAAAGAAGGTCACTGAATTTCAATGTATTATCTACGGAACTGTTTTGTGCCGCGCGCACGCTTATTTTAGCAATCCTTCCCTGTGGTAACCCAGAAGAGAACCCAGTGGACACTGCTCGTCGTGTGTTCTAACTTTGTCGAAGCATCGAGTCGAGGCGAAGTGGAGTCGAGTCACGTAAAACGAAAGCAAAAATAGGCTCGCAGCATTTCTAGTTGGTGAGCAAAGCGAGAGAGATAGAGAGAGGGAGATGGAAGGTGGTCAGGTCGCTCCGTTCCCCACAGGCGAGCAGCTCAGGTAAAATGGAAGGGAGGAAGAAGGTGAACAGACAGGTGTCTGGAAGCCATGTTGCTCGTCTCGTGCGCCTTCAGAATGTCAGCCTGACTAAGGTCGAATAAGGCGCACGAAGAAAGCGGTATTCAGCACATCCTACAAAATTCATGAGCCGTAAAATTCGAGCCTCGAGAGCACCCTCCCATCCTATTCTGTCTGGATAAGAGTGAAACGTATCGTTTTTCATCTTATCTCTCCTTTAACCGAAACACTTTCGATAATATCAAAATGCGTTACAGGATATTGTATTAATTCTTTATGCATAAGGCTTGATTCACGCTATAAATGCAAATCAAACTGACAGAAATGGTAACAGAAAACGCGTTTGCCTTCTCTTAAATGGTCTCGGCTACGTTTCGAACGGTGGCTTGATTCGAGGCAGAATATCGATACCGAGTATTATACAATTCGAGTCACGATCCGTAAACAACAGTGTCAACCGATCAATGGCCTCTTCAGGAAATTCGTCTTCTATGTTTCACCGAGTAACTCGAATAGATGTGCCTCTCGCTGACGTTACATTTATGAAAATAAATTACCTTAGTTTGGCCGAGAAAAGGGAAAGCGGGAAGGTCGAGACACATATTCGTGCCGATAAACGAAACAATCAACGAGAGCTGTCCACGTGGTACGCGTTTTAGAATCCTCTGTGAATTCGATCGTTAATCATTCTACTCGAATTCGTTTTCCTTTGGATATTTGCCAGCCGATCTGACCGTCTGGACCATTGAAAGAGCAGGTAACGTTTGTGTTTTCTCATAGTTTCCTCGAGGTACTAAATCGTTTAGCTGATTCTCCGTCTACCTTTATGTACCTTCCAAGTAATATATCAAGATTTCTCTCTCGAGTTCTCTTTCTTACCTGGCTCCCTAGTGACCTAGAAATTACCTAGAACCTATCTTACTTATTATCAGTATTTTAATGAGGCTTCGTAATCGAGTCGGAAGAAATTTCAAATATAGAGTATATTTCTTACTCTTCCAGGCTGGTTGCTCGAAACGGAATATCTCCTTGAATCTCGTTGCATAACGCGGGCATATCGAAGGCACAAAAAGAGGTCCTTGTAGGACCTGTCTCTCCTTCGTTCTCTCCCTCTGCTCGTTTCATACGTTTTCGCAAAAAGATGATGGTGTGTCGGTGGTGTGATACGAAAGGGGAACGAAAGAGGAACGATTCACTCGGGAACGAGGAGAGGCTCGAAGGAGCAAAAGAAAAAGAGGCCGCGAGGCAAGGATGCGTAAGGCCTTTTTTGGCGATATTCGCGTGGTGTGTTCTGGTTGCTTCGCCAGAGCCGGTCTTCCTCTCTCTGGTCAGTCCGGTCTCTCGAGCGACCGGATTTTTCAAAGGTTGCCCGCAACTCGAACCTGTCCTGTTCCCATACCGGACTGGTTTATCGACCGGCGACAACCAACGCGAAGACGTTGGCTCCCTTCTCGATCTGCTCGATTTTCTGACCAACCAGAAAAGAAAAGGAACGATGGAGAAGGAATTCCTGTCCCGTCGTCCTTCGAGCATCTCTCCACCGCACTGATTAATCCTCCAACTCTCGGACAAATAATTACGTACCCGCGTAATTAGGATTCCGTTGACGCGATAGGCGAGATTACGAGCGGTTTCGCGAACTCGCGTTAGCCTCGATATTTGATTAATCGTTCGCATATGGAATAAACATGCACGATGCACGCGGGTGCGTGCGTTCCAATCTCCGGCGTTTACTTTTGACCTTCGTACATTGCTTTCGATCGTTTTATCAAACAGTGAAAGCATTCTTCTCCGCGAAGAAATATCGTAGCTGTAAGACTTTCTCCGCTTCTAGTGGTTGTCACAAATACCAGCTGCAGTTTATTCGGTTATCGATAAAATAGTCGCGTTCGCGGTTGCCGATGAATGCAACCGACGGCCGAATAAGTCAGCCGCACGGTTGTTTTAGAGATGCAAATCGTACGGATGCAGAAACTGGTTTTCCGGTAGGTCTCCGAAGCGTGCAAATAATAAAACAGTGCGCTGATTCTCGGAACGGGTACGAGTCTCGCCGTTTCTCGTCTCCTCGTGGAAAATCCATCGGTCCGTTTCTCTTTTCTCCAACGGATGCAGTTCCTCCAGATGCATTTAGATCGCGGGCTCATTGTGCACGCGTGTTTGCGCGACAACAATACCGTCTGCTTTGCCATCGAGAATTCTACTGTGAAACCCGTGCGACCACTTTTGCGCCTTTTCCCAACAGACGGAATTTTTCCACGAGCCGTCTATGAAACTATTCGAACGGAGCAATGTCCCATCGTCTAAAAATTGATTTTTTTTTTTTTTTTGTTTCATTTCAAAAAAAGCAACGGTAAATTGTAAGAGATTATGTTTCGTCGGTCGAGTCAGGAAAGCAAACACGAGTAACAGATAACAGATAACCTCTCTTCGTACTTAAAAGAAGTAGATGGGGAAAAAAAGAAACGAGGGGAGAGGAGAACGTACGTTTCCCACCTGGTGTTGTCTGGCTAACGAGACGTTACGAGAAATCGTCGTTTTCTGTCTGAGCCCGTGTGTACGTGTGTTTTTGCCAATAACACGCGAAAAACAGCCGCGAAGCACGGCGAACGCGCACGAAACCCGCAAATATGTATTTATCGCGCGAATCCAACGCGAGTATTGTAAGGTCCGCCGAGCGAAAAGCGAGATAAACACGCGTGTTGCGCACGTAACAGTATAAATAACTTGCGCAAGCATTAATGAATGCTTATCTGGCTGAGTCTGTTAAAAAAAAAAAGTCACGATATATACGCCAGCCACCGTCGGCGTTTTATTATCGCGGTTCTCTTTTAATATCAGCCAGCGGGAGAGTACGTGTACGGAAACCTACGTACACTTGCGAAGCTCGGAAAATAATTGTATACGATCGTTCGGACTTTCCAGTTCACACGTTTCTTTGTGGCTGGTTTAACCCGTTCATTGCCGCGGGGGTCATCGACGATCGGCGTTAGGAATCTAACGAATGCTCGAGAGAGAAAAAAAATGAAGAAAATTACACAGGATCATTTCCATTATGATGATTGACGTCCGATATCTTGTTTCATAAAAGTTGATTTTGTTCGACGATCGAGAACAGCTGTGACTCTCGATCATTGTTGGTCATCGGTTCGTGATTCATAGGCTTTTCTTTTATGTAACCCCCTTTCCGACTGCGTTTCTCGTTGCATCGACGTAAATACTTGGAATTGCCTGCATATTCTACCCCTTTCGTGGATCGATTCGTCCTTCCTTGAACCTCGGTTACCTCGGTTTATAACACCTACACTATAAACCTGCACAATAGATAATGAGCATCGAGGAAAAGGGATAGGGTCTCGTTAGTAATAAACCCAATTGCTGTTATATTGGAGCAGCGCTATTTATTGAAAGGAACTTTTCGTACGGTATACATAATATAATAATAATACAGAAAATTTCTTTCTTAGGTTAGCTGAAAATTTGCGGCTAGGATGTACGAAGAGAAATATTCGGGAAGTTGCTGCATATGGTGTAACCTTGAAACTTTTCTGCTGGTGTTGCAGTGAGCGGCGAGAAGCGGAAGCGAAGCGTGAACGGGAGGCCAACATGGAAAGGGAGAGGCTGGAGAAGCAAAGGGCCGAACAGGCGGTTCACAAGCACTTCGAGGAGTCCTTCAGGCTGGCACAACAAAAGGTTAGTCAGCCTTTGCTTTACTGCCTGTTTTTCTCTTCGCCGCGCGTGTTTTTAATGAGCTCTACGGCCTCTGGTCCGCGTCTTTTGGAGCAGCGTGTCGAACAGATGCTCGACAAGAAAAAGAGAATCTCGACCTAGCATTATGCGCGTCGTCTTTAACCTTTTGCATGACAAGGAAGACAGGCTCGTTTCAGGCCTGCTATACACCGATAACGCGAACAACCGAGCCATCTGTTTATTTTACCAGTATGTAGTTCGAAGATCGTCTTTGTTATTACCTCTCGTCTGCGGCTGTTAAAAAACTAAGCGAACCGTTCGATGATTTCATTTGGCAGATCAATTGCATCTCGTTAATTTGAATTTGTATATATTTTACGTAGACGTTAATTAAACGTGCCTTCAGGAAGTTGAGTTTCGGGGTCAGGAGAAGTCCGTCAAGTTTAAAGCAGTCTCGTCTATTAGCAAGGACATCGCGATGCGTCATTACACTCCGCTTCTTCTATCGCGATCGAACGACAGGAGAAATATTTTCATCGCGTTCCAGCGAAGAATCGCCGTGAAACGTGTTTAACGATGCAGTTGGATTATGCAAGCAAAACGTCGGTCCAAGGGCGACGTCTCCGACGGTTCCGAGAAACCGGCTGCCACTTGTTTGCACCGGCATTCCTTGGAAGTTGTTGCAAATTTCCAAGTAGAATCTCGGAACCCGAGGCGATTCTCTCGTCGATCATTCTAATAGCAGTTGAAACGCCTGGAAAATCGATCTTATCGATCACGAAACCCGTTTGTATAGGCAATGCGACTAGTTTTAAAGCAGAACTTTTCCAACCGAATATTCCTCTACCAAATTCCCAGGACGGCGGTAACTCCTGAAACTTCCCTTTCCGGAATTTTACCCGGAAACTTTTGCAGGAACCTCGTCCTGTGGTAACGGGAAATTTTCCAAAGCTGAAACCGCTATTATCCCCCTCGTAAATTAAATTGAAGTTGCTAATTGTACAAATTCCATCGTGTTCTCGTGGCAGAATTGTAACCGTTGCTTTCGAAATAGATTGAAAACACGTAAGTACGAACGGAAAGTAAAATGGAACAGCGGAGGGAAGAAAACAAGAGAGGTTGTCGTGGTGGCGGTCGATCAACGGAGAGGCCACCACCCTCGTACCGAGAAAACAGGGATAATCCGAGAGAGAGAGAGAGCAAGAAAGAGATATCCTGTCCTCCCGGGGTTTTTCAGGCTCTGCTGCGTTTCCCTGGGAGAGAAGGGTGGGTTCCCAGAGCAGATACGGGTAGGGACACAGGATGCTGAGAGAGGAAGGGGAACAGAGAGGCAATCAATGCATTCCAGCACCTGCCTTTTGTGCGTGTTACAGCCCTGACAGTCACCCAAAACCTGCCCTGCTCTCTTGTGTACTTTGCTGCTGCTGTTGCCTGCCTGCCTGCCTGCCTGCCAGCCTCGTCCTCAGCGTTTCTCATTTTATTACCCCTCTTAATCTTCCTTTTTGCTTCTTTCAGACTTTTTTTTTCGTACAACCTCCACGTGTTTTTGTACTTGGCTGGAATTATAATTGGTGTCTGATGACGAGAGATTGTTTTTCAAACAGCTGTTGAACGTTATTCGTGTTTCCTATGGCGTGAGCAAATCTTACGCAACGAAGATAATCGCAAGTGGTAGAACTTTTGTAAACGAATCTTATCTCGACCCGATGGGAACCCGTATCATTGTTCATCGAAAACATCGTGTAAGATTACGTAGTTTCTCGCTTTCGGCTCCGACTGAAATTAGATATGGAAATTTTCAAACGAAATTATAATTATGTTAATTTGAACGAAGCGAAAACGTGGTAAATTGTTTTGTAAAAGAGGGAAATACGAAAAGTTGAGCACCACTGCGACCACGTTGCGACCACGTATGGGTGTATAAACCAGGCAAAGGGAGAGAGAGAGAGAAAGAAGGATCCTTTCACGCAGTGGCCCGAGAGCCCTACCTGCCCTTCCACCCTACGAAAATGTGTCCCGCCAGTCCTTCCCGAGCTCTCGTCCCGACCAGACGAATCGTATACACAAAGCCGAAATCGTGCCACTCGACTCGACGTATTCCCCCCAGTGTGTCGCGTTTTCAGTTCGTCACGACACAACTCGTCAGATAATTGCTGATAACTGTGCTTATTGGGCCGAGTGTTTTCCATTTCGCGGTTCAGATAAAGCGTGACCGAGTGTCTCAACGATAGGTCGATTCGTCGCAGCGTTCGAGAAAAACTCGAACGATTTCTACGTTTCGAATTTTCTCGCCGCGTTTGATTCTACGGAATTTCGTCGTGCGCAAAGTGTTACATCGGTAGATCAGTGAAATATACATGTTACTTTATTAAACATGTTTGAAAAGCATTTGGACTTTGGAATTACGATCTGAAAGGCAAAGGCGACAGGTCAGTTTTTATCGTTTTTAACGAACTAAATAACTATTATCGTTTCGTCGATCTAATAGTATTAAAGATTAATATTTCTGTCGAGTCACAGACGAATGATTGTTTCATTTTTAATAACGAAATTACTATGTCGACGCTACGGTTATTATTTTAAATAGAAGAAAGCGGAATGAAGCAAAGTTAGATATTGATGAGCTATTTCAAAAGTTTGTTTAGAATCTCGTGTGTTTATGCGATGACCTTGAAAAATTTGCAAGAGACAGAAGAGAAGCTCGATGATGGTGTTATGTTTGCAACGCGATAACGTCTATCCGGTATCCTCGATAACAATGTCACGGCAACTGTACGTTGTGTACAGAGCAACGGGCAGCGATAAATTCTTTTCCCCGTCGTCGGATCTCTCGAAATCGTTGAAAAGCTGCTCGATTCTTTTTCCACGATGGCATGTGTGTACATATATCTTATACGTTTCGCAAGGACGGACGTGAGACGAGAGAAAAGAAATACGTTTCTAGAGCGGTTTGAAGGCTGCGAGAGACGATGGAAAACTTGGCCTGATTTATGCGCGCCGCCTGGCTTTTATGCTCGCCTCCGTTTCGTGGAAGCTTCGAAAATTCTCTCTCTTTTTCTCCGCAAATTTAGCCAGTTTTATTTTCAGTTTGATAGAAGGAACGAGGCCCTCTCCTGCCCCTCCAGACAGGTTTCTTCGAATTTTTCCAACCGTTCCCGTGATTTTTCCATCTGTCTTGTTTAAGTAGTTGATCGGTTTTCAAGATTGTTTACACGCTCAAGTGCGCTCCTCGAAGTAAACCTTCGTATTTTAAATTCCTGATATTTTTCCAAAAGATTTTGTAGCGTTCGAGGGAAGGAAATAAATTGAATTTTTACGAGCAACTTTAACTTCGATCAGGTTACGAGTGGTTTTTAACGCTGCGGTACAGAGTGTCTCAATAAAATTTGCGCACACTTTATTACCCTTTATTTCAAAGTAGGACGTTGTATTTGTTTCGTTGAAACAATATCATTTCAGACAGAAATTCGGTATTTAACTCTTCGTACTCGGTATCGTATATTATGTCGCGTTCTAAAATGTTTGCTTTAGTACTCGGCGTATTAATCCCAATGATAAGTTAAATCTAATGTACAGAGCAAACAGACTGCAACGAGTCACCGTACAAGTTAAGATTGTCGCGCGGAAGATTAACAGAAAGTTGAAGCACCTACGTAGGAAAGATAGGCAGTCGAGATACAGTTCTCTGAAACTTGGATCGTTAACGTTTTTATCGGCGCCTATTACGTAAATACTTGATTTTATTTTTCTCGCGTAGAAATCCTTTAAACGTCGCTAACAATCGATTTTAGATGTCGCCGGCAGAGAACGAATTAGTCCTGACTTTGCGGTGAGCCGAGTGCATCGCTTTCCTCGATGCACAAATGTTTCACGGTGTTTATTCTAGCGACGAGCAAACAACGGGTCGGTTCCGATGCACATGCACGCTGCGCCCGTTTATTTATGTGACGAGGGCCGCGTGTGCGCGACCGTTTCCAGCTGACATTTGCAATGCAAAACTCGACCGGCACGAAGGTCATTAATTATGCACTTCATGGTACGCAACAATAGAGCTCTCTCGACGGTGTTTCGTTTCGTTTCGTTTCGTCTCGTCTCGTCTGCTCTCTTCTCCTCTCCTCTCCGTTCTTTTAGCATCGTCGTTTTCACGTCGATAGCTTTAAAGCGAATTAAAGCCGATATTACCGAAGAGAAATTCTACTTAAACCGTGATTCACTTTTATGAAATTCATTTTTCATTCTTCGACGAGGATATTCCTTGAATTTTGTTTCGATTTTCTAAAAGTTTCAAGCTTCAACACGGTGGAAAGGTGAAAATCGAGTTCCTTGGAACGTTTCCATCGACCTTTTACGAGTTCGTCGAACCGAACTGCAATTTTCCAAGTTTCTTTCCCCGGGAAGTTTCAGTTGCATTGCTGAAGCAAGCTTCAACTCGAGTCTCTGGTTTCGCGAAAAGTTTCTTGCTAAGAATATATAAACCATTTATAAACAGCGGACCGTTGCGGTAAACAAAGAATTAATTAAGAATCTCGATTCGCTTCGAGAGAGTCAGAAGTTGACGTGTTCAGCTGGGTAATCTTAGCCCGTTATGGCGTTAACTTAACGCGAGATGCGAAACTTCTAATTGGAACGTATTATTTATAAATGCACGATATACTCAAACGCACTTCCTCGTAAATTATGCCGACTAATTAGCCAGAGGGTTATCGTGGCGGTAATTAGTCGAGGTTACACATGCTCGTTACGCTACCTGACGCCTAAAGAAAGCTTCGTCTCTCACTTTCTTACGGAGTGATTCTAGTTCTGAATAATCGAAGCGGAGGTGAAAATTCTTTTCCGAAGATGGAACGCGAAGGAAAATCGACTCGTAATTCCGATGTAATTCTTCGGGCAACAGTGTGTCGGGACTTTCTTTTTCATTCTCTCAATGAATGACACTTTATCCGGCAGCAACAGAGGGAAGGCGTGTTCGAGTGATTCATGGCGTTCATTCAACGGCGTAAAGTTAGAAACCGTAACGAGCGTACGCGGTTCGTCGACTCCGTTTAATCCGTTCAACCGTGTTCCACATTGATCAGGCGTGAAAGTAAAAACGAACGATTATCCGGATCGAGAGAAACTATCGTGCTTGCTATTCGCGTGCCGCGCTCGTCCGCGTTGTGCAACGCGACGAGTCTTTCGGCATGTGAGAAGTCGGATAAATTAAAATGCACCGGATCGCTCAGAGCTGTCGCGGCTGACATTCGAGCACGTTTTTCCGCCCGGGGGGAATGCCTCGCGTTGCACCTGCCTTTTTTCTTCTTCTCCCTTGTTCTCTCCTGTCTGCACGAGTATCGAGGCAGTTCGTTGCTCCGTGCAGCTTTAAAGACAGGCTTTTGTCTTTTCTAAAGTCTCGAGTTAAAATTGCGTCGAGCGTATTTCGTGAAAGAAGCATGTTTACAGAACCACTCCCAAGGAATGAAATAAAGTATAAGCTCGGTTGGAGATTGAAAAGAAGAACGAAGGGAACCACCTGCCTTCCTCCTAACGTCTCTCGGCTCTAAGCAGAGCTTCCTCCGCCAGTTGCTCGTAAATTCGTTCTGTACCCACGCCTTCTAATCCCGTGCAAAGTTAATTACCGCGTGTCCTGGCCTCGTGGAAACTCCTACGATATTCCTTTCTCTCTCCCTCCCCTCGCTCTTCTCTCTGCATACGTGCATAAATCCTGCTTGTCTGCGCGTACACGCGTGCATCCCTTTACGATCAGCTTTGCTGCTCGGGTACAGTTACTCCCATGAAGCGTATATACCGGGCGTGTTCGAGAAACGATCCATTCTAGCTATTTATTAACGCTTTACCGAGTGGAATCCTCTTGCTGCGCCTTTTTTTTAATGTCAAGGGTTTGTTGGCTGAGAATCGATTGAAATATTTGAAATTATAAACGCGACGCACTGGGAATAAGATTTCCCTTTTGATTCGACGTGATTATATAGTTGAGAGATAAAAGCATGGTTCCGCTTTCGCGAAAGAAACCTTAGGGTGGGCAATTTTCGTGTCTCGACCCTGAAAGAAGAAGAACACATCCGGTGGAAATAATGGATCAGGTCAAAGCCCTGCCGAACAAACGGTCGAGAGGATTGAAAGGTATCAAGAATGGAGTTGCGGTGGTAAGAGATGGCAGCGATCTCGGGAATATCTTTTCGGTAGCATCCTTTTGTGTCTGGCTTTCGGTTAGCCCTATCCCTTGCCGGGGATCCTCATAATTGGGAAATAAATCGTGCCGCGGGGCAGGACACACGTTGCACCCATTCGGCAACCGCGTGGAATGATCTCGTTTCTAAAAGCACACCACACGCAGCCAGGCACGCACGAAACCGGCGTGGAAGTAATAACAGACGTCGAAATGGCGGGGAATGCGAGAGAAAGAGAGAAAGAGAATTGGCCGCGTGCACGGCATCGAATAAATAATTCATGAAACGATAAACACGCGCGGACGGATGCGTTATCCGGCCGCGCACGGTACAGTCACCTGCGTGTAATTTCGTCAATGATTTTATTAGTCGCCTCTCACTTCTCTCCTAGCGCGTTACCTTGTAATCGACGTTTCGAAATCGTGCGGATAATAAAGTCATTTCGATTTGTTTAAAACAAAAGTGGGATAATGAAACTTAGCGGTTGGAATAGTTGAAAAGACGTTTGCTCTGCTTCCCGGGAATGCAATTTCCCATTCCGTTTCTCTCGCAGCGACAACGATAAAATTGGTGGAAAGCCGAAAGGAAGGAATTTCGAAATTACGGGGAAGAAGAATGCCTGTCTCTAGTCTTTCCCCGTCCACTTTGTTTTCCAAGCGTTACCTTTCAATTCGACAGAGCGAAACGCGGTTACGGCCGAGTCCTGTCGCGAGAGGAGGGACAGAAAATGCGAACAGTCAGCAAGTACCCGGGTCTCGTCTGTGCTGACCGGGCACGTACATAGGAAACCTCGAGAGTAGTTTCTCCGCAGCTTCGTCAGCAACTTCTATCCTCGCTCTCTTACAGTCGTTTCGCTTGTGGAACCCGTCTGAAATTTAATGCGCCACGCCGTCCTCGCCACTCCGCTTTTACCTACCTTCTTCAAGCTTTCAAAACTTCGTTTTCAGCTCGAATTTAGACACGCTCGATTACCACCAGCCAACCCGATTTAATACACATTTCCTTTGGCTTTACTTTCCAAAGTTCCTCGTTAATTGTAAAATTGAGGTCGTTAGCCTCTTTTAAGTACGCGAATCGAATTTGACCTCGAAATTCCAGTCGATCGATCTAATATCGAATTCGATCGATGTCCTTCTCGTAAACAACCGGAGGGGTTTTGGTTTACTCAAAAATTCCCGTACAGTTATCGATCGAATAAATTCACGAATGTACAGCTGGCGAGTCACGTGATCGTTATCGAGTACGTGTTCGATCGGGAAACGGTGTGAATCGATCGATCAAACGGTGTTACGAAAGATTAGCAGACGCGTCGCTATTGGCGGCCGCGAGCGTGTCGAGTATAGGTGTAAAAAGAATCCCGGGGCTCCGGTTCCTTCTCCTCTTATCACCTATTATCTCACTAGCTATCTGTTTGCTGGAAGTATAAATATCCTATCTTGCGCCGTCTGTCGCGATAAGATAACACCTCTTTATATTATTCGCAAACAGTCGACGTAGCTTCGAATTCGATTCCATTTCCACCTCATCCTCCTCGACACCTTCTTTAACCCGTTAACTGATTCGTTTCTATTTTAACGAAGAAAATGATAGGAAAGGTGTTTATTCATTTCGAACAGTAATTATGAAGAAAAAGAGTTTATTCTAAATTGTGGAAAAATCATGTAGTTTTTTTTACAATCTGCTCATTTATCTTATCGCGATTTTTTGCTCTTTTCATTTCGCGATAATGTTTTGTCAGTTGGACTGATAAGACGGAATGAGATCAGAGCTGGTAAGCCGTTAAGTGGGTTCATGTATTTTGATTAAGTCGTTGCTATATCGAAGTTGGTGCTTTTGTCAATTATCGACGTTTCGTCATCCACCGGGAAACGAGACGGTTGTTACTTATTCGCGAAACGTACACGTAGCACGCTACTTGTTGGGAAAGACAGGAACTAGGTGTCTAGTTATATCTGTTGGAAGTTGAGGCAAAAGTTTGTTACCGAATCGATAAGGTCTGTGTAAAGTTGCAGTCATCCTTTGTCCTCGACGTCGTGACTCGTCGCCGTACGCTGTAAATGGAGATAAATCAACGCGATAACGCGTCTTATTTTCTGTTACTCGATAAGACACTCTCCGTAGGACTATCGCGAACAATAAATGTTTGTAATGTTTTTGTCGATATTGCCGTTGGAATCGTTCGATGACCGATTACCAGCGCGCATTGCATCCCGCTGACGCACCCGAGTAATTGAACCCTTTTGTCGTGCTATAAATAGCCGCAGATGTACATTTTTCCGTAACGATGACTTGGAAAAACTTTTGCAACTACTGGCAGCAGGGAAATAACGTAATCGTTTGTGTTTTTGTGATAGAGCAAAATAGCGTCGAATTTTTCCGAGGTTTTTCGAGGGAAAGCCAGCAGTCGAATCCGTGCCATTAAAATTTAAATAGACCGTAAGAGAGGGAAAGAGAAAGAGTTCCTTTTGCGGCTGGGGTGGGTAGAATCGACGAATAGATTAATTGAAGCGAGAGAGGGTGAAGCACGGTAGGGGATGATTTACTTTGGTACACGACGAACAACGAGAGTCACTCTTTTGTTTCAACCACCCCCGCATTAACGTGTCCCCTTTTCACGTTGCTCGTGCCTCGGTAAATAATGAATGGCCGAATATTATTGCGCAGCCAGACAGCGAATCGAGAACTGCACGGGGAAAAAGAAGAAGGGAAGGAAATGCCATGAGATATTCTGAAAATGTCAGCTCAGATACGAAGATACTTTTCGATTTTCTTTGCGATTTAGAAATTTCATCTGCTATTTTCGTCGCGTATCATCGGTCGAGAAATAGCAGCTTACGAAGAGGATTCGTAGCTGCGATTTCGATTTAGCCTTTTATCAGTACACTCTTCTTTTTCCCGGGAACAGCCGCGTTTCCGAACGATCGAAAACTTTCTTCTGCCGTCATTCACCCTGCGGCCGGATATTTTGGTCGCGTGTTATAAGCGGAATATTCCACGTTGGTCTTCCACTTTCCATTATATTTAACGCTCTCTGATCTCCGTCATGTTTCGAACCGACACGATGTTGTGTCTACGCTGCGCGTAGTGGAATTTCAAGCGTCAATTCGACGTTCGTGCCTCGTTAACGTTGTTATCTTGTCATTTCTGATACTATTCGCTTGCACACGTAATTCGTTCAGATGAAATTAAATCTAGGTCATTATTCGATAGATGTCGAGCTATTAAAATAGACGTGCATTTAATAAATCTTCTCTCTAACATCGATAACACTAATATCGTTGATATCGGACGATTTCGTTTCAAAGTTGCTTCGCGATGAGTCAAAGCAGGTTAGATTAGATTCGTTCGCGCTCGTTAGAAACGGCGGTGTTCGCGATACAACAGCCGTCTTTGGCTGATTATTGCGAAATACGAGTAAATTGATGCACGTTTAAAAAGCGTGACGACGAGAAGTGCCAAGTCCGTGTGCGTAGGCATCGTTCTGATCAATAAAACGAGCACGTTTTTCATTCGTGTGCGAGCCAGACGAAAATAGCCCGACCGATGCGGATCAAATATTTATCGGGTCCTTTTTAACCAGGCAATTATTAACGCGTAAGAAAGGTTACGAGTAAAGGGGCGAGAGGGGGGCTATCGTAATAAATATCTCGCCGTCGGTTAAAAATAATTAAACAGAGAAGAAGATCGGATACTTTGCCGAGGAGGTAATTTACGCATCGAAAGTCAGCTATAGGTAATTATATGGAGCAACAACGCGTAAGAGGCGAAAAAGGTGACGGAGGGAGAATCGCGCGAACGTCACGGTCGGGAACAAAAAGCAGATTAAGCGAACGTCACGGGTTAAGAGTTCAGGAAGAGAAAGTCAACGAACCAATGGCAGCCGGTGGTCCCTGATTGAGCCTGAATACCGTGTTCTGGCTTTTATTACGCGCGATCGTTCGCTCAGGGATTCGGGTTCGCGCACCGCGTGTCTCTCGCGCTTTTAACGAGCGTTTTACGAGCTTTTGTCCGAACCTCCTCTCTCAGCCCGGTTACCCCGCACCTTTTGTCGGGAATGCAATACGCGGACAAAACGCGCGCGTACATAATGCGGTACGCGGACAAAACACGCGTGCAATCTCGGCTGATACGCCGCACGGAGACAGGCTTGCAACGATTAAAAGAATACCGTCAGGGAAGTGGTTTATCTTCTTCGTCCTATTCTCTTTGTATTCTCGCTCTGTTTTCTCGCTGTTTAGCCGTTGCCTCGACTAGCGAGAACTCGTTTCCCAGCGAGCGCCGCTTCCTCGAGCGTGAATCTTGAATAGCGTCGGGAAAGGTAAACGGCTTTTCATATTTTCCCACTCTCAATCTCTGTAGGACTCGTCGTTGGTTAGACTCGATGTTCGTGCTTTGAAAAGGCATACGAGTTTCTGAATTTTATCCATTAGGCGAAGGGAACTTTGGAAAATGGTACGAGAGATACGTATCGAAGAATGATGCTAGCCGGGTAAACAGAGCACGTTGCTTGACATTTACTCACGGCTCGATTAGCATAGCGAACCTTCTCGGACGAGACTATAATTAGGCTGGTGGTCTGCTCTCGTCAGGCTGCTTAAAGCCTTCCTCTTTCCTTCTCTGTCTCCGTACGAGCCGTTACTTCTTCTCTTACTCCTTGTCGACGGATTTTCTCGGTACTCCGACCTTGACACAATCCTCTCTCGAACGCAGGTACTGTGTTTCCTCGTGAAAAATAGACGATCGTAATTATCGATACGTTTTAAGGGAAAATTCTCAGCAAGCCAGAAGCGAAAGCACGGTTCAGCGCGTGCGGTTAAGCGAGTCGTTGCACCGGTTGTCCGTTGCGGAACGGTTAAAAATAAACGCGCTTAAAATAAACATATTTTACCATCGAAACGCTAACGAAATGTTCGCGTCAACGCGAACCAACTGCTTTCTCTCGTCGTCACGGGCACGTTTCGAGCCGAAACTCGCGGGTACAACGAGAAATAACGTGACAGGAGAAACAGCAAACGGGCGTGACGATTCGGCAAATCGATTGGCAGTATTTATTGAAGTAGGTGCCTTATGCTCCACAGAAGAACATGCAGTCGACCTCGATGGCGTGGAACACGTTCATACCGTTGCCGCCACCAGGAAGCAGGCCTCACGGTGCCCCGCATTCCGGCATGACCGCTCACGTGGGTCACCATCATCCGGGACCAGGTGCGACCAGTGCGCATCCAGTGACGGTGGCGCAGCAACAGCAACGAGAACGAGAGGAACGGGAGAGAGAGCGAGAAAGAGAGAGGGAACGAGAGGCGAGAGAAAGAGACGCGAGGGAGCAAAGGCAACGAGAATCGGAGAATTTGGGGATAAGGGAACACCTGGCTGCGGCCGAGAGACTGCACAGGCAGGCAGAGGCTAGGGACCACATCGCGGCTCAACAGAGGGCCGCTTATTACGCGGCCACCGCACCTCCGACTCAACAGGTACGTTCATTTTTCTTTTCGATTCGATCCGAATACCGTCTTAACGATCATCGTCTCCGTTCCGATCGTTTCAGGTGTCTCGACCGTCGAGCGTACCCGTTAAAGACTATCCGCCTCCACCGGCGCACTCGAGGACCTCCAAGTCGTCGTTGCCCGTTGGTAGTATGCACGAGAAACCGCCGTCGGTGGTCGGTCCATCTCACAGTTCGCTACCGAAAGTCGAGCCGAACGTCGGTCTGTTCAGTTACTCGACGTACCAGCCGCAGACTTCGTACGCGATGCACGACATGAAGGTTAAAAGCGACGTGGGACAACCGCATAAGTCGATGACGAGTAAAAGCGGTATGGGCAGCGGTCTCGAGAGGGACCATCACGGCAGGGAAGTGTTACAGAATCCTCCGACGATGATGTCGGATCACAAGAGCTCGGTGATAGTGAAGAACGAGGGTCGGGAACTTCCGAAAGCACCGTCGTCGCAGCAACACTCGCCGAGCCCGAAAATCATGCCTTATTTGAACGTGCAGTCGGTACCGCCGCAACACAAACCGTACGAGTATAGGAGCCCAACGCAAAGTCCTCACCACCTTCACCACCTGGACGGTCTACAGGCGGCGAAGAGTATACCTCAGGGTCACCATAGAAGCAGTAGCGGGTCGACAACCACCACGCAATTACCCAGCCCTCACGGGCATCCACCGCCGCATTCGCACAATCGACAGTCACCGCATGCTCAGCATCCTCATCAGCCACCGCATCCGTCGCCACCCGAGCCGCGTTATCTCACCAGGCCGGAACCTGGCCTACCTTACGCTACTGCCAAGTCCTCGTATCCGTATCCGCATCCGCATCCGCCCACGGCATCGCCGACCTCGCATTACGCAGCGCCGGCGGGTTCGAAGCCGAAAGTAAGCAGCCCCGCGCCCCAACATATATACGGGAGACCGAATTCGGGCATCATGACCGGCACCCCGGTGTGTAGAGCCTCCGAACCGGCGGTCGCGGCACCGATACCTCTCACCTCGAAAGCCGGCAGCTCGCCTTACCAGCAAGTGCCTCACCATCACGGGGCGGCGCCTCCACCTTTGCCGCCACCGGCTCACAGTAGATCCGTCTACGATTCGAGAGGTTATCCCGGATCATTGCCGGCCGCGAAATTACCACCACCGCCGCTTCACAGTTCGCCACCGACCGCCACATCGGCGCCCCTCTCCAGGCCGATCGTGCATCCGGCTCATCACACCAGCCCTCATCAGCAACCACCCGGCCAGACGATACAGCACGCGCAACCTCAAATGCAAAACACCACCTTCCAGACGCAACCGTTGAATCTCGGCGTCGAGAGATCCGGTTCGCCCAAGAGGAAGGCGCCTACACCCTCGTTGACCGAGAATCCCGGTCAACCGGTGTCCCTCGAGGTCTGCAAGAAACGCAGAACCGAGGAGCCATCGCAACCGTTGTCCCTGCAGTGCGTAGGTCCACCGGTTCTTTCTCGAGTTAGCGAACCGAGCCCGCTGATCGCATCGGCCGCCACCTCGATCACCACCGTGGTCAACACCGCGGCGTTACTCGCCCAACCGAACAGTCAAAGCCAACAGGAACGAACCGCGACGGCGGTCAGTCCGGCGCCAAGAACCGCCAGCGGGGACGGTTCCGTACGACCGGCGAGCGCGGGAAGCGCGAGCTCGTTGAACCCTGCCACGGTCAGCGCCGCACCCAGCCCGGCACCCATACCTAGTCCGGCGCCCTCCACGGCGCCGAGTCCAGCGCCTAGCGCGCCCGGCACACCGGCCAAAGCCAATCCTACGATCGACAGCGAAAAGTCGAACAGTCCGGCACCGAGGCCGCCGAGCAGCACCAGCTATCCCGTTCACAAGCTGAAGAAGGCCTGGCTGCAGAGGCATTCCGGCGAGGATGGCACCGAGGACACCACCGGTGTCGTTGGTAGCGGTTCTTGCCTCACCTTGCCTTTGAACATCTCTCAAGCACCCTCTCAACCCTTGAACAACAAGGAACGCGACGCTACGTCGAACGTGACCAGCAACGCGACCACCACTTGCCTACCAAGCGCCGTCAATTCGATTCACAATATCGGTAGCATGGCGGTGAACAGCATCAACAAGAGCAAAGTGTCCGCCAAGAGCGGTCGAAAAACGACCAACAAGGAATCCCTGAACGGACACGCGACGGATACAAAAAATTTACAAGAAGACTCGTCCAGCAGCGACCCGGAGAGAAAGTCGCCGCCAAAAAGAAAGCCACCCAAGGTATCTATATGGATCGTACCTATATTTTCTGATCGTTTTCTTAGTATATCGCACTTTTTAGTATGTGTTTATCCGTACGGAAGAGCTGATTTCACCGTTGCACGTATTATCCTTACTTTTTGCATGCGCAAATAGATTACGTATCATTAACCAGCTGGAATTGGTTTCGTATATAGGTCATGTGTGTGCTCGATACCATTACTCTTCCTACCTATTCCCTCCCCCCTTTTAATTCTCTTCTCTGTTTATGCGTTTTTTTCCTCGTAATTACACTGGGAAATCATAAATCATTTATGAGTAACGGCACTTAATTATTGTTCGGTAATTGGTATTTAATGCTGCTGCTGGATATGGAATATGTAATGACTTTTTTCGTTTCGCGTTCAACGTCTATTTGTTTTCTATTATATACGGCATTATAACGATGTTAGTGATTTCGCCGTTCGCATTTCATCGCATACGTAACGATTAATGAATAATGTTAATTGATTCAATGGTAATCGTGAAGGAAAATAATTTCGCAAACAATTTCTGTTGCTCCTTTTTCTTTAACGCAAACTATTTATTTCGTCGTTTCTATCCTTTTTAAATCCACGATTCGAATTAGTGCATGCAGTGATATTTATTCGAATATCGAAAAATGTTGAATTGGCTGGTGAATAAAACGACACGTACCTATGTTGGTGTATAAGAATGTTGTCGTAGGACTTCTAAAATAGACGCAAAGCAGACGCACACGCGAGTTGGTAGTTCTTTTTTTGACAGTAGTTTCGGCAAGAGCATGAACTTCCTGACTACTTAATAATCTGTGCCCTGTGGTAGGTAAAACGAAAGAAAGGCGCCGCACGGAGGCAGCAAACCACCGCGGAAGATCAGCGGAGACGAAAGGAAGATAAACAAAGCGGAGGAGGAGGAGGAGGAGGAGGAGGTGGTGGCGGAGGTGGTGGAAATGGCGGAGGAAATGGAGCAGCAGCAGGAGGAGGAGGTGGCGGCGGTGGAGGAGCTGAAAGAGGAACAGGAGGAGCTGGTGCAGGAAGCGAGTCTAGTAACGAAAGCGAGGCCGGTTCCGCTAGCGATACTAGCGAACAGTTGGGTTCCATTCAACCAGCGTCCAGGGTTCGCCATACCACGGCCAATTCCAACAATTCCTCGGGAAACGGTTAGTTGACGTAGCTTCTTGTAAATGGACTTCCCGTCAGGTGAACTAACTATTCACTTGCAGGGTAAGTGATCCGCGTTCCATGGTCAGTACACTTAAACCTTTTTATAGAGCTGTGCGAGAACTCGAGATGTTCAGGAATAGACTTGAACCGGAAGCGATGTACATAAAATTTACCTTTATCTTCTTTTTGACCATTCAATTTTCTTTTTTTGACGATCCACGATTTCCTGACACTCTTTAGATTCGCCAAGCTCTCTAGAAATCTTTCTATAAACTTTTCTCTCGCACACTTACCCTGTTTTTATAATAGTAACAACGTTCACTTATCGCTGAAATGATGACATATCCGAGGATTGAAAATCCGTGATAGATAACTATATTATCGAGCTTTTTAACACTGAATCGCGTCGTTCGCGTAAACGCGTTCAAGTTCGACGCCGGTGGATGCCGTTCAAATAGATGGGAATCCTTTGTTCGATAGGAAATAACAAGGAACCGAGGAAACGGGGCAGAAGACCAAAGACTACAAAGGGTGGCAATGAATTGGGCGGGGAGGATCAACAGCCACGGCAAAAGAAAGAACGCAGAGACGACAGCGCGAGCGGCGGTAACAACGGGCCAGGTGGAAGCGGCGGAAGGGGTGATCCCTTTCGTCGACCTTCGATATCTCAGCTGAAAAAGACCGGTGATAGTTGGTTGCAAGACGGGGCTTGTTTCGAGGTCGCCCCGAAATTGGCGAAATGTCGTGAGTGCAGATGGACACCGCACCAACGCTCCAAAAATCTTCCACAAAACATTTTCTGCAGATTCTATGCATTCCGTAGATTACGGTATACCAAAAACGGACAATTGGCTATAGCTGGATTCAGTGATCCTCATAAAGATGCATCCGAGGTACGTTCGTCGACCTCTTTCCTTTTCACGTTAACCCTTTGACAATTCTATTAAAAGCAATCGTTTTTGCTTTTTTTTTTTATTGCAGGTGGATCTTCGATTATGGTTGCCTGGAAAGGATAATTCTGACACGAAGAAAGATGAGAAGTCTGACAAAAGCGATAAAGAGAAGGGAGACAAAGAAGACTTAGATCTGGAAATGGCTCACAGATTGCTTTGTCAAGTCGGTGATCAGCTTTGCGATCTGTTGCATCAGGAGAAGGATGCTCTTCAGCAACACATGGCAGAAGGTAAGTTCTTATTCTCTTCTCGATGTACATGGATATCGAATCTATATTTTTATGCCGTCAATTCTGAAACGCATAATACGCATTGGTATTTGTGTATCTTCGTGCATGTTTGATAATATCGTTGTTAACACCTTCGACTGCCATTATGAATTTCGCCAATGATCTTTTATTTACCCCTTCGTGAATTAAATTATTTAAGTGTTATACTTGTGTGAAATCCAAGCAAATGAGCAAAGAAAGCTGCTGCACTTTTCACGATTAATTTATTTGATTTCTTTTTCGTTACTTTATCCGAAAGATGAACTTCCTTTTCTCTTCACGCATGTTTCATTGTAATTGTAGATAGAAAGTTTCGCTTTGTCGAGTTCTCCCTTTGTTCGCATGATTTAACGCTTTGCGTATCGATTGTTTCTTCACCTTGACAGCAAGTTCGGGACTTGTAGACGGAACTGTGGCGTGGAAGAGAGTGGTCCAGGGTGTTCGAGAGATGTGCGACGTCTGCGAGACAACCCTATTCAATTACCACTGGGCTTGCGGTAAATGCGGTTTCGTTGTTTGCATCGATTGCTACAAGGTAAGAACATTTCTTCCTTCCAGTCAGACAGAACTTCCCTTTTTTTCTCTCTTCAAAGAATTCAATGATGAAAGTTATATTCGATTGAAAACTTGATGATAAGAATTATAGAAAAATCGAGCTTTTTAACACTGATACGATTCTCGATATCTTAATAATATAGAAAACTTGAATTTCATACCTAGAAAAGTCTCACGTGTAAATGTAATGATCATTAGGGACGCAAGAATGGAACGATCAAGATTTGGGGGGAAAGCGGAAAGGACAGGGATGACTTTTCCTGGCTGTTGTGCACGAATAGACAAGTACACGAACCAGAACGACTGATGCTCACGCAAATAATCGCTGGCGATAGCCTGATACACCTTGGACAACGATTGCACGAATGTAGAGCGGAATGGGGAATACCTCAGCACTGTGGTTGTTCGCTGATCGTACAAACTCCTGCAAACGATTATCTTCGAAATCTGATAAAAGGTGATTCGGTACCGGTTCTGAACGGTAATATTAAACAAGAAGTAAAGGAAGAGAAGAAGGTGAACGAATCGAACGGGTCGTCGGAGAGTAAGACGAACGGAGAAGACAAAAATTCACCGTTGAATTGGTTGGCGGATGTCGCGTTACAGAATCAAGATAAAAACGAAAGCGCTTCCAGTTCGGATTCCGACGAGGATCGGGACGGTAATTATTCCACGTTGAGGGAGCTGCTCATCCGACCGTCCCACAAGTCGAACGGCAGTGGATCTAGATCGAATTCACCGACGAACAATAGCAGCAACGCGAACGCTACCGCGGGAAATAACACGCAGAACAACGTATCGAAATCCGGTAAGAAGTCGAAAATGGACACGTTGGACGAGGTGATATCGAGCGTGATAGAGCACAGCGTGAAGAAGGAGAGGGAAGCTGGACTGGACGATGAGAAACCGAGGGAATTGAAGCATTTTGTAAGAAGATACAAATGGACACAGAAAGGAAGGGAACCATTGCCAATTCGAATTATGACGTTGACGGAAAGCAAGAGTTTATACCCGGATGTGCCGCACTCTTGGCTCTGCGATGGAAAGCTCCTCAGGTTAAACGATCCGAACAACCCGAACAACTACAGAATATTTCAAGATCAGTGGAAACGCGGACAACCGGTCATCGTGTCCGACGTTGCGAAGGCTTTAGACATGAACCTCTGGCATCCGGACTCGTTTGCCAGAGACTTCGGCGATGAAAAGAACGATCTGATCAATTGCATGACCGGGAATCTGGTTCCTAATCAGCCGATGCGCAAGTTCTGGGAAGGATTCGAGCATTTCTCGAAACGATTGAAGGACGAGCGTGGAAATCCGATGTTGCTGAAGCTAAAGGATTGGCCACCCGGCGAAGATTTCGCGGAACTGTTGCCATCGAGATTCGCGGATCTCATGAAAGTTTTACCCTTATCGGAATACACTCATCGAAACGGACGATTGAATTTAGCCAGTCGTCTACCGGACTGCTTCGTGAGACCAGATTTGGGACCTAAGATGTACAATGCTTACGGTTCGGCTCTTCATCCTAACAAAGGCACAACCAATCTTCATCTGGATATTTCCGACGCAGTGAACGTGATGGTTTACGTAGGCATTCCAAAGGATGCTGACAACGATGAACACGTTAAAGGTACTTGTTACTTTAGATTATATTTTATCCTAAATACTAGATAATACTTTCGCGGAATTAACAGTAAGGAAATTTATTAACTTTTACAGAAGCACTGAGAGCGATAGACGAAGCCGGCTGTGATATCCTGACACGGCGACGTGTTCGCGAACGTGGCGAAGCACCCGGTGCTTTATGGCACATTTACGCAGCTAGGGATGCTGATAAAATTCGTGATCTATTGAACGCGGTCGCGTTGGAACGTGGTGCTCGTTTGGAACCGCATCACGATCCGATTCACGATCAAAGCTGCTATCTCGATGGACCCCTACGAGAACGCTTGTATCGCGAATACGGTGTCGAAGGGTAGGCATTCACTTTTCTTCTCTCTTTTGCGATACGTAAAAATTGATATATTTTATTACACGAATTTTTGTCTTGCGCTATTACAGATACGCAATCGTGCAGTGTCTAGGCGACGCAGTATTCGTGCCAGCCGGCGCGCCGCATCAAGTCCGTAATCTTCACAATTGTATCAAAGTAGCCGAGGATTTTGTATCCCCAGAAAATGTATCGCACTGCTTCCATCTTACCCAAGAGTTCCGTGCATTATCGGACACCCACACCAACCACGAGGACAAGCTGCAAATTAAAAACATTATCTATCACGCTGTGAAGGATTCCTTGACCGTTCTGTCCAACATCAAGGAGGATACTCTTGCCAAACTGAAGACGAATAACGAGATAAAGAAGGAAGAGACGTAGCCCTAGGCCCCCTGTCGCGGTCGCAAGTACCGTTGATGATCATTGTTCGATTTAAAATCTCGCTGTCAACCGGCGAGTGATAACCTGTTGCCGCCCCTCGTTCGCTTTCCCGAACGGCGAATCAGCTGATCAGACCGGGAGGAATGGAGGATTTTTTCATCTAGGATGCTGTTCCGAAACCTGTTCCGAGGTGCAAGAATTTGTTGTGATATTTGACGAGTAACTCAAAAAGTTTGATTTTTTCGGTATTGGCTGAGCCAATGGAGATTATTCGTTGTTTCATTTGAATATTTCCTTTTTTCGTACAATATATATATCGTTTCCTTTGTCGAGCAACGTGCTGCTGGCGGACATGAAGTCCGCGAGTCTGTTTTATTTTTCTTTTTATTTTTCTCTCTTTTTTTCTTTTTTTTTTTTTTTTCTTCAATCGAGAAATACGATGGAGTCGTCGGTGCCATCGCGAACGCACCACGTCCATTACCATTGTGATACCAGAAGGGAGGACTTTGGATCATACATTATTTGTAATTACTTATATCGTGCCTGTATTCAGTACATACTGTCTATATTATATAAATGTAGATAATGGATTACTGTGTAATGAATTCTTACTAGCAACTATGAGAGGATTGTCTAGAGGTACCTTTGTGCAATTAGATGTCGATTTAAATTGTTAGCTGGATCAGTGATAATTGTCGATCCGCGTTACGTGCTCTCGTGATCTGGTGCTTTTGGTCTATAGAGCAAGGAAAGAAAGAAAGATAGAAAGCAACAAAGAAATTTGGCTTTGTCAGATGGCCGATATATATTTCTTATCAGATTCTTGTGTTCAACGCGACAAAGAACACAAGAGGATAACACTGCCTGTTTGTTCGCGCATCGATCCAGTGAAACGGATCGAACAGTTTGATTTTTACGCGTCCAGTACGTTCGTTGTAATATATAATATAATTGCAGTTCAGCTTTCTCGAGAGTATTTTTCCGTTCGTCATTTACCTCCGAAACATATATCGGCTATTAACGAACAAAGTCTGTTCGAAGGTTCGTATGACTGTGTCGTTTTGAAAAAGGCATCGGAACAAGAAAGAGTTAAAGAAATCTTTCGACGTTATTATGTCTATACGGGATGCAAGATCGATTTGAGAATAGACTTTATTGAATTTAATGTTTTTTATGATAGATTGAATTGACGTTGTGGCCCAGTGATGACCCAGTAATAAGGGTGAAAAGAAAACGAGAAAACAAACAAAAAAAAAGTAAGAAGAAACAAAGTAAAATGAGAATCATATTATTTTTGTCAAATCACGCAAAACCGTCTATCCGATAGAGCAGCGATATTCTAATTGTATTATAATTAATAATTAATAACTATGGTAACATTATTTAACGCGAAGTAATGCCTGTAATTTGACTTTCGAAGTGCCAATGTTTCGAACGACGCGGAACATCCTCGAGTGTTGTTCGCGCGTTTTGTATCGTACGGGCGTAAGAGTAAGTAAACGCGAGAGGAAGAGTAACAAATTCGAAATGAGGGAACAGAGTACAGATCAGTCGTGCAGAATTCGGTGATCAATTGAGAGGGAAATAGAGAGAGATCGAGTTCCTATCGTTCAACTTTTCTCGCAATCAAACGAACCGCTGCTATTCGCGACGCGTCCGGAGCTTCTCGAAACTCGTAGTCGTCCTCGATCGCCTTTCGATTTCCACGATTTTACGTTTCTTACTCCCGCAAGTTGGCTCATATCCCGCGATTCGATCAAATTTTCCGATGAAAAGAAAAAAGAAGAAGAAGATGAAGAAGAGAGGAGGGCAACGATTTTCGAGGACAATGGACTTACACACATAGATCCAAACACACCACGCGTATTACATATGTAGTTTAACGTCTCGATCGTCGGACGCGTTCTTTACGGCTGATATCCGTGCACGGGTGAAAAAGAAAGGAAAAATAACAAGAAGAAAAGAAATCTTTCACTGGAATCCTGGAAACCGCAATTTCTTTGATCTCAACGTTCGTCTAGCATACAACGACTTGATTAAAATAAATATTTAACGAGTAAATTTTTAAATATCTTATTAGATAAGAAGTAAGGTTTAACGCTACGGAAATTATTAAGTAACAAACGCAGTAAACAAAATGGCAAAAAAAGAAATACCCTTATTATTCACACAAGCGACACATGTTGGATAACCGATGATTAATTAAAAAGAAAAAAAAAAAATTATGTACATAAAGTTATTTAGATGAAAAAAAAAAAAACGGAAAAACTCGCGCATACTCTGTGTGTATTATTGCTACAGACGAAGCTATTATTATTTGTTCTCCCGCTAAACGTGTATGTAAATAACATTATTATACATATATAAATACGATGAAGCTTAGGTTTATAAGGGACAACACACGCTCCACGAACATGGACAAAAAAAATACACTTTACACTTGCGTAGGTAGATAGTTTATTATACCATTATTAATTATTATTATTATTATTAATAATTATTATTATTACTACGATTTAATTATTACGAGGAATATCGATATTTAAATGTTGCTGAATACGCGGCGAGGAAGAACACGATTAAACGATCGTGTCTCTTGTTGTATAAATGATAGCGTTTCGAAAGATTGCTTGTTGTGCGTGTGCTTGTATTTGCGTGAACGCGCGACGGTGTGCATGGTTGTTTTTTCTGAACGAAAAAATCCGAAAGGATGAGCGTGAGAACAAGGGGCCGTGTATTGGGGGCGGAGTGGAATGGATGAGACAATTGTACAGCCCTTAAACCTCCTACAAAACGAAAGAATATCCACCCCCAAAATAAGTCCCGCACTACCCCACCACCAGCCGCCCCCAGTCATAGCAATTATGAACCGCGGGCCGGCAGGTCTGAGTATAATTTTTTGTACTGTGTAAATGTAAGAACATACGTTTGAATAAGAAAAATGTTTATATTACAAAAAAAAAAAAAAAAAATTTCGTATTTCGTTATTTCCAGTGTTCGCTGCGCCCCCGAGAGGATCTTCGGTGACCATCAAGGGTGTAACGTTAGGATTGAAAGTTGGAGATTATTATAGAAGACTTGTTGCTTCTAGACGAGACGTTAACTTGTTGCTCCCTGGCAAAGATTCAATATTACACTAACTTTTACCTCGTGATACTTTCGCTAAGATGCTCAAACACCGTAGGATTTCCGACCTACATACGTTGAGCTACATGCTCGTGAAACTCCGAAATTAATAACACTGATTATTCATGGAAAGGTAATGTAGCTTAAATAATTGAACCAAAATCAATTTCCTTTGATATCTTTTATTTTAATAATAGATACAGTACATCGAACAATTGAGCCAGTTAAATACTATTCTTTCAAAGGTACCTGGATCTTTCGCGATCTTTTAAAATCATACCTAATTCCAATCTAGGTATTCGATCGATCGCATTGAAACACGTATCGATACGTGCCCGGATTTGAATATACATACATTACCAAGAGCGCTCTGCTTTCCGTTATACATAGGCGGAGTACGCACCTGTCCCGTTTCCGGCGTTTAATTCCCGCGGAATTCTATAAGAACCGGAAGGCTGGCGCAGTCTTTTTGATAGTTGCTATACTCGTCCAATGATACCATATCCGCCGCGAGAAGGACAGACAGAGCCGATAAACTATTGTAGAAAATCTCTGGTTAATGTCTATAGTACGGTAAGAGTGTTCGCCTACACAGTCACGCTCCCAAGATGGCGCTGAACCCGCGGGATAGAAAGAGAATCGAGCGTCCGTACGAGTCAGAACGGTTCTGCTATAGTTGAGCGTCGGACAATGAACGAGTGCCGGATCGATCTACTTGTTTTCGACGTGACTCGGATAAGTGAATCGTAGGGATCGCGTTGTGTGCGCTAGGTGGTCGAACAAAATGTGTAATCATAGACAGAGGATGGTTAGGCTAGACACGAAAATAATTACGTGCCAGTGCTGATTCTTCGGTTATGTCAGTGCGTTAAGTCAAAATGGCAGCCACGTTAACCGTCGAGCAAGAACAGGTAAGCGGTTTATCAATCGTTCCCTTCGACGTCTATCCATCGACGGGATAATTTTTCATCGTTTCGCGGGCTATGCGAAACAATAGTTCGTTCTTCATCTTTTCTTCCGTAATCTTTGCTACACCAGGTACGTGAGCGCGTAATATAAACATCGTTCGCTCTCTTTCATCTTCGAATCCTTCGAATTCTTTCCCGATGAATTTCAACGGAAATCGCTAGATAGAAATATGTACCATTCAATGGGCATTCACGAGAGCCAATTACCATCGTTTTCAGGGACGATTACTTTATTCGACGATGCATCGGTTAAACGAGCGCGATAGCTTCGCGTGTGTACTCCGAACTTTAATCGTCGATGTTTGTGCAACTAGATATACTGTCATCTCGAGAATAACATTCCGATTCTAAACGGCGCGGGATTTTTCTTCATTCGGGGAATGATTTATTTTTATTCGAATATCGTGTGGTAAGATAATAAATTAAATAATAATGATAAATAAAAAAGAAAAGTTTCTTCGCTCCGTAAGTAGCGATCAGGCACGCAAAAAGAGAAAGGTTAACTTTTCCTCCGTTTCAAAGTCGTCGGTAATTAAAAATGCAGAAAAATTGATCGACGTGATACTCGTTGTACTGGTTTCCATAAATACGACGATGCAAACTAGAAACTCCTATTCATGAGAAGTTTTATGAAAGTATCGATTCGCGATATTAAATTTCTTGACCCTGGAACGAACCTATCCATTTACCGTGCCGGACCCCGGCGAGCGTACTATGGCGGAAGTTGCCGGTGGGGAGGTAGCCGGGCACCGGAAGTTATATCGGTACTCAGGGCATGTACACAAATCATTGACGAATGACTCTTACACGTTTCGAAAGTAGAAATGGTGTGAGACTATTCGATTATTTAAAACGTCGCGAATGGCCTTCCTATCGATTAACTATCCTTCTCATAGTGTGTAATTAACGTTAATTACACGCGTGCGTAAGACCGGTCGAGTTGAAGAAAAAAGGAAACGATTCGATAATCTGTTCGTTTGGAAATCGCGTTTAATCGAACCGATGGATTCTACTCGCTCCTTTTGTATTTACATCCTCGATGTATTTTTCCTCTATTTCAATTACACATCAGAGTTCTCCTTTTGTCAATCGTACTAACAATCGTTGTTTTCATTTTCAGGCTACGAAAGAGTTTATCGAAGCTGTGAACAAGTGTAGAGCTGGTAGAAGAACCGGTCCGGTATCCTGGAGTACAGCAGTGAAATTTTTGACCGCAAGGAAATTTGAAGTCGCAAGAGCATTAGCCCTTTACGAACAGCACGAAGCTACCAGAAGGAGAGAAGGTCTTGCATTATTGTATCCGACTCAGGAACCTTTGCTCAGCGAATTACGCACAGGAAAATTTACTGTATTAGTAAGCGTCCTTAATTGATTGAACCGATTCAGTTTACTTGCCGTTTCTTCAATAGCATACCTGGCGGAAATGTTTCAGCCTTCAAGGGATGCTACAGGGGCAGCCATAGCTATTTTTACAGCACATTTGCACCTACCACAAAACACAACCCATCAAACGACGCTACAGGTATGTAGAATCATTGATACATCATAATATTATATACTTTACGTTCGACGCGCGGACGGAATGATTCATGCACGATTCAATGGCATATAATAAGATATGATACAATAGTTTCTTAATGGTTTCCTTATGAGAAAAGCATTTCTAATAATAGAACTTTCTTTGTCACGTTCCAGGGTGTTGTGTATCAATTGGATGCAGCTCTCGAAAGTGTAGAGACTCAAAAGCATGGTCTGGTATTTATTTATGACATGTCGGACAGCAAATATCAGAATTTCGACTATGATCTTTCACAAAAAATTCTTACTCTTCTAAAGGTAAGTCTCCCCACGTCTCTTCGTATCTTTATTCCAAGTAGAACAGGAAAAAAAAAACAGTATCATTCCGAATCGTTAAATTTAATTTGGTCTTTATAAATCGCTGTTAAAGCTCGAATAAATAAAAAGCGTTATTCTTAGCGGGGAAGGTTTACGTTTACCAGTGTACGAAAAATTCAACGGTCTTGATTCATTATCCGTTTCCGTGGATTTACATCTGTATTTGACGGAGTTCCGAGAAACAGAGGTTTTGTTGCTACTAGTGGATCGCTCCGAATACAGGCTATTATCTTTACACAGGAAATTTAATCAACATCTTTGCCTTTTATCCTTACCACGAACGAAATCAAATCGTGTAACGTAGACGCCGTTGTCGGTGCACGGCAAGATTATCACGTAAGAGCGCAGAGCGTAGGTGATATTTTTCAAGATATTTAAATGCTTTTTATACCATCGAATATTCGATTATGTAACATGCCGAGCAGCGTGCGTGTATGCAAAGTAAGTTCGAACCGTCTCGTACATAGAGGGGTGCATCTCAAAGAACCGGAAAGCTTAAGGGGTTGTTAACGCTCGACGAAAACCCGTTCGCAATTGCCCAGTGAACCGCACGGTACGCGTAGAACAAGGGAATTTCAAAGGTTTCATCCAGAATGACGCAATTATAGGATATTTATGAAAACTATATATAACAAGATTTCAACGTCATCGAATGCGAGATGAAAATAAACGTCATGTGTGGTCGATTGTTTACCAGGAAGCGAGGATAAAGTTGAAATTCTATTCTGGAACGGATAAAGCGCGCCTGATTTATAAAAAAAAAGACGCTCATTCAATTTTCACTTTATTACGCGTATTTATAGTTCTCAATGATAAATTTGATCCGTTCGTCGAGCTATCGCGATAAGCTATATCTCGAACTCGTCCCGTTCTCCAGAGAGTAAGTTTTGATTAAAATAAAAATTCGAGATAGGAATTACGACAAGCAATATTTTGTTTAAGTTCCCGGATTCTCGGTTAAAAATACTCTGTCGTTTTTATTCGCAACGAGTTGTTACAGGTTGATAACCTTCTCGTACGTAACGCAAGTTTTCCCGCGGTTACGGTTGCATTCAGCCAGGTGAATCCCGATGCATTTTCGGCTGACGCCGATGCACCGGCGCGCGCTTACAGTTGAGAGACACTGCGGTAATACGTCAGTGCATGTACGATTGCACCTTTGTCGTGGGGGGAAAAAGAAATTCGCGTAGGGGATGTTGGAGCCAGGCAGCGGTGGTAAAAAGAAGGAAGGGGTCGTCGGCGCGCATGCGCCTCTACGCGGGATAACGTCGCGACGCTCGCGGTCAGTAATCATCGTGACCCCTTTGCGGCATTATCGTGCATGGATCGGAAGAAGTTACAACCTGATTCCGCCGTCGGACCAGTGCGTATAATTCTCATCGAATCGTTCACGTCTGCCCGCACCTCCCGTACGTTCGTGCACATTTTACGACCGACCGATCACGTTGGCCAAGTAAAACGAAACATACAAGTTCAACGAGACTCTCCAAGTTCGCTTCGATCCGTGTCAACCGTGCGAAAACGGTTATACTAATTTCGCGTTATCGATTGACTGACCGAGTGCCGGCACTGATTTTACTTCCACCTCGTCTCGACGCCAACATACCATCCTGCTGATTAAACGGATTTCCATCGAGAGTGCTCAATTTTTTTTTTTTTCTCGCCGTTTTATCCGGATAAAATCTGAATTATGCTCGTTCGAGCTCTACGCTCCTAGAGAGCTTGATCGTCGAACGAGCTCGTGTCACCGATGCTCGAGAAAGAATTCGCTTACGTTGCACCTACTCACGATTTACGGTAAATGAAAAATTTTTATTTATCGATTGATTATTAAAATTCTCAGATACGATCCCTAACGATCCCTTGAAATGATTTCTACCGATCATTCGTATCGTTCGATTCAACCCCTTACCATCGGGGATACTTTGAAATCGTATCGATACGGTTGATAGTGTGAATATTCTGTTCGGTGGTGATTTCGCGGGGTTTCTATGCAGTAGGGTTTGGGCGCTCAACCTGGCAAAGGTGTAGTAGTACTGCTGACGTCGTTGCCGTTACGGTACTTCCGCCCTCTATACACACCACCGAGGGTACGGAGAGGGTTAAGTTACCGTGTTTCCTGTATTTTACATGCTCGAAAGCGAGACAGATTTTTCGCTCGTTACAACGGCTCTTCTAAATAGGCTGAAATCTTCGATGATAATCGAGCACGTACCACGAGATACTTCTGCCCTAGTTTTATCGAGTTCTACAACTGTTTAGATTAACTTAACACACGAGAGTAGCCTGTGTAATACGGTGCTTCGACGGTAAATTGGATCGAAAGTTCCGCCACGTATAACGTATAATCCTATGATTTTCCTCTAAAACGAATAAACTGTACGTACGTTAAACATAAATATACATATATACATATGTATTTGAGAATTGGCTGCAGTTGGCACTAAACAGGCTTCGGGTTTATATACCATTCTATTATTGCGCACTGTCTTTCAGAGGTCGGTTTTGAAAGTCGCTCCGTTTCGAAAATAAATTATGCAGTCACCTGACGCGAACGCTTTTTTAACAGCCTTCCTTTTGTGCTGGAGACAAGCGGTATTGTCCTACAGGAACGAAAGAATATGTTTCTGCAAACGAGATCTATATCTATCTCTCATACCTCTTATGTAACCTTGATTTATAAAAATATACACTGTATCGTGTAAATATCGATTATTTTCTATCTCTTTCTTTCTTTCCTTTCTGTTTACAATGCCTCCTGTTTGTTTAGCTTGGTAATAAACGCACGTGATCTCGTATGTGCCTTGCCTGGCAAGCCTATGTGCATGTACCATTACATAGTAGCTCGTCGTAAAGATTACCGATACTTGGTGTTAATTTTTAAATCCTCATTTAACATGTTTCAATGCATCGTTTAAAAAAAGAATCCCACTACTGTTTCAGGGTGGTTACCCGGCAAAATTGAAGAAAGTTTTAATAGTGACCGCGCCGTTATGGTTCAAGGCGCCGTTTAAGATCCTTCGATTATTCGTTCGTGAAAAATTGAGGGACAGAGTATTCACCGTATCCATTCCTCAATTAACGTTACACATCCCACGGGAATCATTACCGCATCGTTTGGGTGGCACGTTGGAGGTACAGCATGAGGCATGGCTGCTCCACTGTCTTAAATCCATGACAAACAGGGGCGGGGGTGAACTTTGCGAGGTTCGTCTTTAAAAATAAAAGAAGCACCTTTAATTTCATCGTCCTTATTCGTCATCGATGATACAAGATTGCTTTATGTTTCCAGGTTACCCCCAAAGTGGGTACTCCTCTTTCGCCCACATCGAAAAATCACACGGTTCATCAGAACCCGAATGGAACAACGGTTAGTAGCTCGACTAGTCCTATAATCGATAAGAGTAAAGTGAAAAATGGTATCTCGAATATCGGCGATATCGAGATCACGAATGGTGATGTATGGATGGGAAACGACGAAGCACCGTCTCCAGTTCAGCCTCCGTCCTCGGCTAGTTCAGGTTTTAGCGACGACGACAGCCTCCACGGTGATCTTGGCCTCCAGGCTGTTACCATGGAGCAACTTATCGAGGAGATACATTCGAGGGGACGCGCTGGACTCATAGCAGAGTACGCGGAAATTAGGCAAAGACCGCCGGAAGGTTCCTTCAACAACGCAAAGTACGTGGCAAGGTTTTTTATCCGATTAGAATTCACCGCAAACAAATAATTGAAATATCCTTTCAGATTAAGGTCTAATCAACCGAAGAATCGGTACACCGACGTACTTTGCTACGATCACAGTAGAGTTTGCCTGTCGCAAGTAGACGGTGACGCCACATCCGATTATATAAATGCTAATTTTGTTGATGGTTATAAGCAAAAGAATGCGTTTATCAGCACTCAGGGTCCCCTTCCGAAAACTTGTGGTGATTTTTGGAGGATGGTTTGGGAACAGCAAACGCTTGTCGTTGTTATGACTACTAGGTACATCGTCTTGTTACAACGCGTTCCCATATGATCCTTGATTGGAAAAGTTAGAGAAAATTTAATTCAGAGTGTTAAATTTAATTCGGGTTTCAGAGTGGTAGAACGAGGACGCACGAAATGTGCACAGTATTGGGGTCCAGAACCGGGCGACGAAGTACAAGCGGGTGGTTTCACGGTAACTACCCTCGAAGTCGATACCAATCCCGATTATACGATATCCATGCTTCTCCTTACAAACAACAAGGTACAGTAGAACCTTTGGATGAAACGAAAACCAAATCACTCGGTTTTTGAAAAGCAGCTACATCGTAGCGAACATGCGCGTCATAAATACGTTTTCTGTTTCAGACTGATGAGGCAAGAGAGGTTTGCCATATGCTGTACACAGCGTGGCCGGATTATGGTGTTCCACAGTCGGCCAGAGCTTTGCTACAGTTTCTAGCCTTAGTAAGACAACAACAAAATAAGTTACTAGCGAGCAGAGGTGATACATGGGCCGGACATCCCCGAGGACCACCGATAGTGGTGCACTGTAGTGCTGGCATAGGAAGGACAGGTATTTAGAGTGCACTTGGAGCGAACGCAGGTCTCGAAAGAATACCTGAACATGGCTTTACTAATGTGGGTATCGTGTCATTTGTTTATAGGAACGTTTTGTACGTTAGACATTTGCATATCGCGGCTAGAGGACACTGGGACCGTAGACATTCGCGGGACGGTGGAAAAAATTCGAGCACAGAGGGCCTACAGTATTCAAATGCCAGACCAATACGTGTTTTGTCATCGTGCTCTGGCGGAGTACGCGCTTTCCAGAGGGATGCTTAGCCCGCAACATCTTGCTATGTTACCTCCAACCATAGAAGAAGATTCTGACTAGAGTATTAAGCTCTATTATCATGTACCAGATTGATGTTCTTCCCGAGTATGCATAATAGTCTCCTCAAATAGCCTGTTTCTAGCTTAAATAACTGAAAGTTATTTTTTGCTATCATCTCCATCGATGTAATATTTCAGGTTTCTATTCTTCTGTTAGGCTATACGTTTAGAGAATAATCGAAAGAAGATGGACTAGTTTTTTCAAGGCCAAATCCGTGAACAGAAATTCGTCGTTTCTGTTCCTTGATATATATATTTTGCTCTGTGAGAAAAATTCGATGGTAAACGAGCGATGCGAAAGTTGCATCGTTCGAATCTCCTATTTTAACCCTCTCATATGTAAATTTTATTGTACATTCTGAAAGGTAACTACAAGTTATTTAAAACGCGTAAACTATAAATCGCCTTACTTTATAAACATTCCATTAAAAAAAAAAATGAAGAAAAAAGAAAAAAAAACAAATACTATGTCAATTAAATTAATATATATCTGTATGTATGTATGTATACAAGTGCGAATTATCCTATTTCATAGGTTTACAGGATCTTTCTTGTACTCTGTGTTACACGTATGAGGAGCAAAGTTGCAAGGCTTAACGCTCCCGGTCGATTGATACAATTTTATTAAAGCAAAGTAAACTTTTAAAATAATTGTTTAAAGGACATTATTTATTAGATTATTACCATAGAAGTTAGTATCTGTTGTCCGTACTGTTTCGTTCTCCTTCCGCTGTCGCTAAATATTTATTTTACATTTTATTGCTGTTCAAACTTTTACAAAGTGTAACGATTATATATATAGTTTTTCCTTTTTTTTTTTATTTTTATTATTATTAAATTAAACTCGCACCAAACAGCTATGAAGAGGGCAAAATGCTAATTGAATTGTTACTTCGCGATAGGTCTTTCATGCTTTCAACGTTTGTCACCAACTTAAATTACCAAGTACAAACTCGTAAGAATACATTGTTATAGAATCTTTATATGAGAGGGTTAAACTGGTAACCTTATCGAATCTGAAGACCTGTAAGTGTAACGAATCTAACAAAGATTTAATGAAATATAAATGTTAGAAGGAGTCACAAACTATGGGGAAAATGTGATCGAACGGTGGCCAATGGACAGTGTCACGGATATTTAAGAATCTACGAATATATTGTAACGCGTGGCAACGGCTTCAGCCATACAAAACGCTAAAATTAATCGACAATTGTATTAAGTAGGCATTTTTTTGGGGGTAACCAAAGATTAATCTCTCCTATATCATCTCAGATCATTGCAATTTAATTGGTTAACAGGGATTTCTAATCAGGGATCATCGTATAGATTAAAAACTACTTCCAATTCGATTAAGCATTAAGAAAATTAGAAATATTATAACGGAGTTGAAGTTTCAAAGGAAATAAATCGAATAACTTGCTATAGTTTACCTCGATAATCAAACGTGCTTCGTTATGGCAATGATAGAATTTTTTCCTCTTCACAATTTTAGCAAAGATACATTTGCAAATTTCTAAGTACGCTCTTCCATGAAAGTCTTCGTGTACTGTACGAATATAAGAGAAGGAACGATTGTAATTTATTATTTAGACTTCGTAGGATGCTGACGATCCTTTTAAACTCTGATGTAATTGCGTCGTGGGATGTGTACGTTTGATTTTAAGCGATTTTAGTTCATCGTGAGATCATTTTTTCTTTTACGCGAATCAGCCACTACTGAACATTGATGTCCGCGCAAGCAATCCGATGTCGTCGAACCCGTGTCTAAATTGTCCGGTTTCTAATCATCGCTGTCTAAACGTCTATTTGTTAAATATGCATAAATATATATACATATATATATATATTAAATAGTTACAGAGGCATAGTAATACTAAATTGTTGTTACGAAGACGATGTTGTGTATTTCGTGCGTCGTGAATTCAATGTATAATCGCGAATCTTAACACCTTACCTGCCATTCAGAATTGTAATTAAAAAAAACAGAAATCCGATATCTCGGTCAATATTAATTGCGTCTATCAGAAGGTTCATTAATGAATTTCCGGTTGGTAAGGTGTTAACGGAGACAACGTGAATTAATGATCGCGATGTCCGATATGTGATAGCCGTTAGAATTTCCTCGGCTCGTTTTTCCGTAATGTTTGTTCTTACGAACGCTGCCATGATAGCGTGAAGTTTTAATTACGATTTAATTGCGTTTCGTTTAAACGTCATAATCCTAAGATTTACCGTTCGACTTGTAATTAATAATTTAATAATCGCTTCGTTTTGCCATAACGCGTTACACGATGCCAAGAAATTCATTGGAACAAGGATCTTTTTAAAATAGAGAGAAGCATTCGCTTCCTCTTCTTGAGAAAATGAGAGAGAAAAAAAAAAAAGAAAAAGAAGCACTCGATGCGCGCGTATTTTGTGTACAGTCTTGTAATATTGCGCGCAAAGTTTAGCGTTTCAATTTTGATCAAAGTCTATCGATAGCGAACTGTTTTTGTTAGGACTATCTTCGAATTTTATATAACGAAAAAGCACTGTTGTACTAAATGCTTAGTCAGATTTAAAATAACTTTGAAAATTTTCAATGTATGCACGTTCCTCCTACTCTTGGGTTACCTTTTTAAAGGGCATGTTATCGGTACAATCACGTTTATTACTATTATTATTACTATTATTACTATTATAGTCATCAAGCATTAGTGTCATCGTCGTTATCATCGCAACTATTATATTTCTCATCGTATTACTATATTATATTTCTCTAACATTTGTAATTAGTCCACAATGCCCTTTTATATTATCTATATATTTATTAAAAAACAAAAGTTTATCTTCAAGTATTCGTACGATGTATATATACGCACATACTGTCACGAAATTTTAAACTTTACTTGGAACCTCCATGTTCTCAGGGCTTCAAATACAAAAGTGAAAGCGAAGAGAGTTGCTGAAGATTCTTTGATCGCACTTTTCTTGAAAATGTTACGTGTACCTTTCTTTTTTCATTTGAAAAAAAAAAACCAGATTATAATAACAATGTAGTCTGCGAATACGGAGGTTTTATCGCGGTTCTTTCGATTTTCTTGAATGCACGAAAGGAAAGGAGAATCGATGTTTTCGTAGTTTCTCTCTTTTTCACCCTCCAACCACCCTCTCTTTGATTAAGCGTGAATGTAACGTGTGATTTTATAGAAATTTGTGTGTGTCTATTTCATAATATTCTCAGGCGTGTGTCGGTACACGGAGAAAAGTGTGTTAACGAAAATAGAAATGAAAAGAAACCACCGGAACAGGTACCAAAGTTTTTGTAAGACAATTTCGAAAGGACGAATAACGTGTACTACTCTAGACCCATTTAGGATTAATTTCCCCTGTACGTTACTGAGAGCGATTAGTAACCGATTTAACAGTATTACATTATTCACAGTTTTACATTCGCAAAGTTTGTCCACGAAGAATGAGCTAAAGGTTTTCTTTTCCCTCCCGTAAGCTTTAAGGTACTTCGAGTATCCTCATCACTGACTAAATAAAGAGAAAATGAATAATCTGACGTTACGCATCTCTTCGAACGACTAGAGATCATTTAATGAAATATACCTGAAAAGTCGTTTTAATTTTTATATGACGAGACAAAGTAAGAAAGAACAAGAGTTAGGCGTGAAAGTTAGAGGAAGAAAATAATATCAAAATATTTTCTGGATAAACGAAAGAAAGGAAACGCAGTCTTTGTCGTTTAGTTGATCGACTATAACATTAGATAGCAAAACGTACTGAGATATTACAAAGAACAGAGATTTAAATTAAGATGGAAAGGAAAAAATTGTACATAAGAGTGACGTGACTTTAAAATGACTACCGCACATAAATGTATCTAATAATTATTTAATATATTGCAGATATAAATGGCAGTGGTCAATGTGTTTTTTGTCATCATTAAATTCCTACAATCATGCATACATTATCGAAGAGTGAAGGGTTGGAAATTCAAATTAAATCGACGCGCCTCCACGCGATGCGTATATGTTATTCCCCGTTATTCTAGTGATTTTATCGAGGATGTAGTGTCAGTCCTGCTCGGCGTCCCTCTGTTTGGAACTGTTATGTTGGCAGAGCTGTATAATTTAGACAGTTTAATTTTCAAAAGAGATCGTGTTGTTTTAAGTTTGGGATCGTAACGCGATGAAAGGATTTTCTTAATGTTATGATTATATTTTTAATAATCACCTAAGGTAGGCTTCATCATAAAATTCTTTACAATATCAAAGAAGAATTAAGTTCCAGGTGTTTATTTAGCAAGTTTTAAATATCTCTAAACATTCAAGTCCGTTATTTAAATACCGTTGATATAAAGGATCTCGAGTTTGACTTACCTGTTTATTAAAACTCAATGTGCTACATATTACATGAGAAAGTAATAGAATAATTTCCATAATGGGAAATTACGTTTCCAAGTTTTTTCCTTATAACCATATTATGGAAAAAGAAGAAATAAGAAATGCAACTTCTGAATTCAAAGATGAAATAAATGCTGAACATGAAATTATGCTCACTCCGCCATTAATTCCAAAAACACTACCAATTGATCCAAGATCAATAACAACTGGAATAGAAAGAACACCGATAGAGGTAGTCAATTGCACTCCAGTTGGATTAAATAGAAGAATATCGGCGATTCCAAAACACTTACAGAGTAAACCATATTTAGAAACAGATATGGATAAAATAATGGCATGTTTGACTCCAAAGAAACATTATCCATCAAAAATCTTAGAAAGTACAAAATTACAGTTTCCAGATATGGTAAGTTATTCGTGCCATATTTTTTTTTAGGATATATTGGTGTAAATGAGATGATACATTATTACTGTAAAATTTAATTCATTTATTTTAGCCAAATATGAATGAAATAAACCTTTTAACACCGGTACTTAATAATGCAAATAGTAAACAGAAAATTTCACCTATTCAGAAGGAAAGGTACAAAATTTTAGGGATCGATCCTAGATCTCCAGCTGCAAGTTTTGATAGAACTCCGATATTAATGCCAAAATCTATGGCACGTTTAAAAGCAAGGTCTAGAGAAGATCTGCACAGACAAGGCAGCTATGATACAGATATGTTTTATCCAAAATTCTCGTATTGTGAAATGTCATCAGAATACAGTGTCCCTGAAATACAAGCTTTACCTGATCTGACTACATGTACAGTAAAATCTTTAGATCTAAATGAAACTGAGCACGAGGGTACATCAAGCGAATCTGAATCATCAGATTCTATTTGTTCATTTGAAATTGAAACAGTTCCTGAAAATGGTAAGTAAACTAATGAAATCACATCATAATCTTATCTCAGTTAATTAACACACACTTGCAGTAGGAGAGGAACCATTAGAAAATCAAAGTGAAATTCAAATCACTTTAAAACAGAATAATAGCAGTGATGTATATATTAAAAAAGATGTAGAATCTAAAGAATTGAGCGTTAATGATAATGATACCATTGAAATATGGGAAGATACAGTGGTATTAGATAATGAAGATGTAATTATAACATTTGATGATAATAGCATCACCAAGGATATGCTATCATTGAAACTGTCTAAATCTGAAAATGCTACAGTAAAAGGAGATGCAGCTGTGAAAAGGAAGAAAGTCAAATCAGATATTAAAATGGATGAAAAGAAAGTTTTCAGTTCTAATGATAAAAATGATAATGAATCTATAAAGGTATTTTTATAATTTAATAATTATATTATGGGAAATCGATGTGTTATGAAAATATTCTTATTTTTAGACTCGAACTCCTCTCGGAAATCGTTCGAATAATGAGCAAATGCAAACATTGCTAACGAAATCTCCGCAACAGATATTCAGAAATAAAGGCATAACTCCAAAAATGTTACAGGAAAATACGCCACCCCATAAAAAGTATGTTACAAAATCTAAATTGAATGGTATGCAATGGGATCCAGATTCAACAGTTGTTATTTAATCGCTATCATTATAGGTAATAAAAAATTAAAATATAGCCTGTCCTTTTTATACGAATTTTTAACAAGGGTTTAGGTAATTGTAAAAAAAAGTGAATTAATTATAATTAATGTATTTATTAAATATAAAATAGTTTTTACAGTAAAATTTTCTTTATCATATTATACGGTTATTTCATTTGCATAGCCATGCGTATTTGAGACTTGGCTTCTTTAATTGAAACTTGAAGATCTTCGCTTGGTTGTATTAAATGTGATACACTAAACAATTATAAATGAAAGTTAATAATAATTTTGTATAACGAAATGTTTAAAAGTAATATGTGACATACCTTGGATTTTTTATTACAATCTTCTTTTTATCGTTATTATTTGATATTAATTTAATAGTGATACTATTCTGACCCTTTTTTGGATTGGAAAAAATATTCTTTGTAGAAGTATCCCACTTTACCACAGTACTTGTGTCTATAAGTTGAGGTCTAACAACTCTAACTTTGGCATTAGTATTAACAGGCTGTCCTTTATAATTTTTTCTTTTATTGCTTGTATGATCAGATTTTATTACAATTTCTTTAGATTCAGCTGTTTTAATAATAGTTTCAGTTGGATGGTATGGAGCATTCTCTTGATAACCCCATGATGTAGAAGGTAAACTAGGTTCAGACACAGGTCTTGGATCTATATTTTGTGGTATTCCATTATAAATAGATAATAATGTTTCTCCAGGATAATGTTGAGCTAGTCGTTCCTCTGTAAGTGGTAAAGCTGGTGTTCTTTTTTTTCTATGAAACTGTTCCCTGCAATTTATCATTTAATGTTTTAGAAATATGTATTCCTCTCATTATTGTGATAAATCTTTTATAACATACTTAGGAATAAATTTGTCAATATTTGGATTTTTTATATCCTGTTGATTTCTTTTTATGCGGATAAGCACATCCCGGCGACGTTGAGTCAATTTCGCTTTAGTTTCTGTTAAAGTTTCAAGCTCAGGTGCATAAAAAACATGTAGGGAACCTCCATAAAAATTTTTACCATCAATGAAACGTTTAGCTATTCTAAATTATATGCAACATAATTCACAAATATAAACTCAATTATTTGACTGAACAGTATATCAATAACATTATGGGTAAAATATAAACCTTGCACTCTGTATACGAGCATATTTTATATAATAAGCTTCTGTAAATTCTTCTGTGGGATATTCAGCCAATACATGTATTTTTTTAATACATCCATAAGGTTCAACAAGTTTCTTTACTTCTTCACCTAATTGGAGCTTAGGTACTCCACATACCATCAAATGTATTGATTCATCATTTATTGTATAAACCTGTTACACAGAGCTAGTGTGTCAAGGAAATATTACACAGAACAAGATTTTTACATACTGCAATCTATTATTAATTGACTATAAAATTATAAGAATTTCTAAAAACTTTATTTTATGGTATTTAATTGTACAACTAAATTACACAATACAACTTAAAGTTTAATTCTTAACACCTAAAACTTATGTAGAATAGGATACAAGTCCACAATGCTACCTTCACGGATGTTAATCTTTTTCCTTGTCTATAGGGTGGTCTTGTGTGACACAATTTTTGCTGAATGTGATGAGGAAGCTTTGTTATTATACATTTTTCATCCATAATGAGTATACTATTTATTGAAAACTTATTGTTTTATACCACTAGCTGAGGTTATATCTACATCAATGACCAGAGATGTAGAAGACTGGACATGGCTTGGACATGATTTAGGGGGTCCCAGACTACAGCCAGTATGATAATCATGCCTGTTTTAAGGCTGAATTATTATTGTAATTGTTTGACAAACTTATACTTACTTCATGCACTTTGGTAAATAAATCATTTGAAAAAAGCAACTGAGTTATTATTTAATTTACATAATTGCATTACTGAGTTATTTATTTAATGCTCGCAATTTCTTTTCTCAGCCATTTATTTAATTGACATAAATTTTTCTATCACATTCAATGTATGTAATTACTTAATTTCGTTCGGGGGTCCCTGATACCCCAGATGCCATAATATCGGCAGGCAGAGTGCTTCGGGGTCCCCAACACCCCAAGATGATTTTGGTCGGTATGCAGAAAGCGCCACTGATGCTTCGGGGTCCTTGGCACCCCGGATGGTATAATATTGGTATGCAGAGGTACTCATCCCTGGATAATATCAGGCCCGTATGAAGAGGGCACAACCTGTATAATTGTTTTTCAGAGTTTATTTAATTTACTTCATTTATTTTTTTTTGCTTATTAAATAAGCTCATCGAAGGGGAATAACATTTATGATTATATCCCTCTTCTGGGTCTCAGCCCAGCACCCCATTTATTTTACTTTTTCCAGTTATTTATATAATTTTATCCCTCATTACAGGCCAAGGCCATCTCGGTATCCCTTACATCCCTGCATTCCTTACATTCCTGCAACCCTTAAGCACCATTTTTTTTTTTTTTTTTTTTTTAACGTGGTGGAAATCTTCAGAAAGACACCTTCAGCCCCCCTGGGGAGGGGCCGAAGGTAGTGTGGGATTTTTACCCACTAAAACCACCACGGTGGCCTGCACTAGGGTGGAAGGGAGGGTGCTTCGTCCCTCCGCCATGTGCTAAACTCCGCCGACATCGGGGGCCACACCCGATGCCGAGACTCCTCTGCAGTGGAGATCGGGGCCCCAGCCCCGGACCCCTATGGAATTCCTTTACATCCCTCGTTTCGTTACATCTATGCATCGCTTACATCCTGGCATTCTTTTTATTCCTACATTCTTTTCATCCCTTAAATCTCTACATTATTATCGTCCCTACATTCTTTTCATCCCTACACTCTTCTCATCCGTACACTCTTTTCATCCCTACATTCCTAACATCTCTTCATCCCTATATTCTTTTCATCCCTACATTCCTTACATCGCTTCATCCCTTACATCCCTACATTCTTATCATCCCTACGCTCTTTCCATCCCTGCATTCCTTACATCTATGCATCCCTTATAATAATTATATTATGAAGACTGCTTCGAGTAAAGGTAAGTAAAGGTAAGTAAAGGTAAGTTAGAATTTCGCAAAAATTTCGAAAAATAGCGCCCCCTAGCGGCAAAAATGTGAACTAAAATTTCGATGTCGATTCAGCGCCATCTGGTTTTGGAAAAAGGAACTAAAACAAGTCGAAATTTTGGCCCTCTGGCGGCAAAAATGTGAACTAAAATTTCGATGTCGAATCAGCGCCATCTGGTTTTGGAAAAAGGAACTAAAACAAGTCGAAATTTTGGCCCTCTGGCGGCAAAAATGTGAACTAAAATTTCGATGTCGAATCAGCGCCATCTGGTTTTGGAAAAAGGAACTAAAACAAGTCGAAATTTTGGCCCTCTGGCGGCAAAAATGTGAACTAAAATTTCGATGTCGAATCAGCGCCATCTGGTTTTGGAAAAAGGAACTAAAACAAGTCAAAATTTTGGCCCTCTGGCGGCAAAAATGTGAACTAAAATTTCGATGTCGGATCAGCGCCCTCTGGTGGCGACCAAAGGAACTAAATTTGTATAAAATCGCAGGCCTTATAGCCGCGAAAATTATATATATAAGTGATACAAGGATGTAAAGGATACAGGCATGTAAGGGATGCAGGGATGTATGGGATGTTGGGACATAAAGAAGGCAGGAATGTGAGGAATGGAGAGATGTAAGGGATGTAGAGATGTTAGGAATGCAGGGATGTAAGGGATAAAGCGATGTAAGGAATGTAGGGAAGGAAAGAATGTATGGATGAAAAGAATGTGTGGATGAAAAGAATGTAAAGATGAAAAGAATGTAGGGATGAAAAGAATGTAGGGCTGAAGAGAATGTACGGATGAAAAGAATGCAGGGATGTAAGGGATGAAGAGATGTAAGGAATGTTGGGATGTAAGGGATAAAGATATGTAAGGAATGTCGGGATATAAGGGATGAAGCGATGTAAGGAATGTAGGGATGAAAAGAATGTCGAGATATAAGGGACGCAGAGATGTTAGGAATACTGAGATGTAAGGGTTGCTGGGATGTATGGAATGCAGTGATATAAGGGTGCAGACGTAATGAAGTCAACACGTTCTTCCTCCTAAGGAGTTTGTTCAATAAGCTAAGAAGATAATCACAGCAAATTAAATGAACGCAGAAAATAAAATATGGGTATATGTATGCCTTTAGCTACCTACATGTAGCTAGCCGGAAGGAATAAGAGAAAGAAAGGAACTTGGTTTACAATATTTATAAATAATATATAATATATAAAAATATATGAAATCATTTATCTTGTTATTTTTTTTATTTTATTATAAAAGAACTTCAGCATAATGACAGTTGCTCCAAAAAATTAAAAGAATGTTTGCCCATAGAATATGAAACATAGAAAATTTAAACGATTTCCGCTATACGTAACGCGCCGATACGCTCTCTTTTGGCAAGAGTCCTGAGTATACAGAGAGTGCCACCGATGCATCGGGGTCCCTGACACCCCGGATACCATAATGTCGGAATGGAAACAGTATCATAGGCGCTTCGGGGTCTCCGACACCCCGGATGCCATAATATCGGTATGGATAGAGCATACGATTATGATTACGAGGTTCATATGTACAAGGTGAACTAATTAATAAGTATGGGGTCTTTAATTATTTTCAAAACAAGACCATTAATTTTGTTGTCTTTTATTACGAATATTATACAATTTTACTTATATTTAAAAATTCTTACGCTCTTCTCAGATTTTTATTATTTTCATTAAACATACTGGAGTTCTGATGCCAGGAACCATTTCTTTCATTCACAATGCCATCCTGCAGTGAATCAATAATGGGATGCAACAATGCTAAACTGGGAATGTAGAAATCCGGACGGATTTCTTCGTTCAATTCTGCGTCCTTGATATTATCAAGGCCAGTTCCAACCATCAACTTTTGAAATCCGCACATCGTTCCAAATTTCATGTCGTAATTGATTCTGAAATGATGAGAAACCAGAGAAACAAATTTTTGTTCGTAATATCCAATAATCGCTCGATAATTTCCTGCCTCTGGGGCTCTCCTTACTTACGTATCACCGATGAACAAGCACCTCTTTGAATCCTTCACATTGCAGAGATCGAAAAGATAGCTCTTTAATACTTCGCTGGGTTTAGCACACTCGATGGGCGTTCTACCACTTTGTTTGGTAATTATTTCAATTAAAGGACCTGGGCCTGAACGAGAAAACAGCATGAATGGGACCTACCCTAACCCATAGTACAATAAAAAACTGTAAAATAAGTTTTAGAATTACCTAATATTTTTTTATCGATGTCATAAGTGATCCACTCGTCTTGAGCTCCGCAAAGATAAAGAACATCGTTCCTTTTCAAGCAAGATATCGCGAACGCTATTTTAGCCCAATTAAAGACTACAGAAAAATCAACAACAACGGCTTTGATCGATGGTCGATCTTCTAGACTCTTTATAGACGCGAACACGTCATCTTCGTCAACCTCGAGCTAATTCCCCAAAGAAGATACATAAATATAAATAATTTAATAAAGTAAATCTACATTTGCTTACATTTTCTGGAGACAATTTGATACCAGCGTCGATCAAAGTTTGTCGAAATGGTGTCGAAGCGATAACAAACGCCTCCTCTGTAAAATGAATCTTCTTCAGGTACCAGGAGACTACTTTTCCTGGAGTTATTACCTGTTCCTGCAAAAAATGTAGTATTAGAAATTAGAAATCCAAGAGAAAATACATAAACTTTTCTATCCTACTTTTGGCCCCAATAGGTTTCCTGTACTTAAATAAAATAATCAAACGACTCACCGGTTTCACTTCCAGTCGGTTCAACTTTAATGTCTCACAATACTTGTCGATGCTATTGGTGCCATTGTTGGTCACAAGGTACAGACTCTTCCCTAGTTCCTGTAGCCTCTTCAGGGTGTCAATGGCACCCGGTATCGGCTTCTGTAGGTACCAAATGACACCTGTTCCAACAACCAGAGCAGCCGAACGTCAAGTAATCAAGTATTAATTACGACTGTAATCTATAGAAATTAACTCACCATCGCAGTCCGACATGACGACGTCAAACGAACTCAAGAAATCCTGCGCCTGTTTCCTGCTCAGAAATTCTAGGTTCTTCGTGATGGACATGGTGATCAGCTGTTAAATAATGTTTCAATTTTCACGATCCAGCACTGGTGTACCATGTAGATTGATCGATGCGAGCAGACTAATGCTGACTAATGCTTCCAACTACGACCTACCACCATCGAAGTCACCGAGTCATTAAAGACCGATTACGTTACTGATAAGCGATTTTCACAACACTTTTTGCCTGACGAGGCATGATTCGACTGCCGCATATGACTGCGGCAAGGCTAAGGTCGGTATTATACTGGGCGCATGCCTGGAATGCTCGTTTTTATTTTTTAGAATCATAAGGAACGTTGATTTCGCGTGTGAATGTCACGAGACATACCGAGACACATGGTTACCGGAATCTCTAAGAACTGAAGGCTCGAACAAGTATCAGTCAGTTTAAGACGGAAAAGATATTTAAAGTTTAACAAACGAGATTCTAAATGCCAGCCACAAAAGAACGGATGTCGTGACCTTATAGAATTTACGAATCCGAGGCTTTTTGCAGCCGAACAATGGGTCAGAATATTGTCGATAACCTGGACCGATAGCAGCCGAGTGAGAGGATGATAATAGATTCGTTTCACATTTTCATAGATTAGAAGATAAGAAGATTATTAAATATTCTTTCAACTCATGGGTAACAGTTCAATTTTCAAGATAATAGAACGAAGATTTTCAATTATCTCTCTGTTCAGAGAAAAATAAACGGGAAGAGATACCGGTATGAATGATTGAACGCGTTTGGGTTAATAGAATTTCAATTTATTAAGTTTCTTCCCTAGCCGTCAGTGTCTTGATTCTCATTTACAAAGGTATTATATGACTGTAGTGATAGTAACTAATAATCGTTGATGGTAGTAATCAATAATAACCATAATCGTAATCAACGCAATAATAATAATAAGAATAATAATAAGAAGAATTACAATAATGATCGATTCGTAATTAATATATCAATCGAAATTCGTATCTTATAATCGTCGTCATCGCTCACGACGCGTATTTAATTAATTTCGCTCGTCCCTTGACGACGGGCCGTCGAAAATCATAAAGAAAGAGAGAATAAGGAGAAACATCTTACATAGTCACAGCGATGTAAAAAAAACTTTACCCGGCTGTTTAACGTAAAATTATTTATAATCGTATCTGACTAGAAAAAATCAACTCCCTTACGTTTCTTAACACGACGATACCGTACAATAATTCGTAGGCAAGCACGGATCCAGCTAAGACGGTGGTGGGGGAAAGGCGGGAAACGCCAAGTCGTCGAAAACGTGAAATAAAATTTGTCGACTTAAAAAGAAATGAATAATCGTTTCGTAGAGATGAAAATTATGCAGTTTTGGAATTCGATGTTGATCGAACGGTTTATAACTTTCCCCCATCATTTTGTTTCGAGAACCTGGATTCGTCCCTATTCGTAGGCTATCAAGTTAAACTTGTACACGTACATAGAAACATTCGTCGCACAACAAGCATGGGAACATGATGGACGTCGCCGTGGAATTTTTATCAATTTTCTTTCTATAAGAAAAAAGGAACGAATTAAATCAGTTGAAATCGTGATGAAAGTCGTGAATAACATGAATAAGGACAAATAAGTTGAAGATTTAATAACCATCGTTTAATCGTCTGACGACAGTCGAAACACGCTTTCGTTATAGCATCCTGAATCATACTAATCCGTGGTTCACGGATCTCGACTTTTAATGCTTCGAATATTCGTTACGCGCAGTTACAAACAATTTCATGACCAGTTAAAAACGATTCGATCCAATAATCTTTCGCTTCGATCGATTAACCCTTTATAGACTTAACAGACGGTTCTGGGTTAAGTCGAGAGCCGAGTTTCAGTTGGATTGAAAGTTAAATTGGATCAAAGTAAATCAGACAAATATTCCACTTAAGATCTAAAACTAGATTAGGCCGAAGTTAAAATTTCTGTTAAGTAAAATAATTGAAATTTAAGTCTGCGTCGAGATGAAGTTAAAGTCGACTAGGGTTGAAAGTTCTGTATAGGAACCGTGCTCTATAAAGGGTTAACTGGAATCATTCAGTCAGTGAATCGTTCTGGATTCTCGAATCGTTATAATGGTCAACAGTCTCATGATTACGTGGATTAATCGTGAGCGATTTGGTAGAAAGAAATAAAATTCGATTAGAGAGCATGTCGTTTGCTCGAGGAGACTCGGTATCAGCGATTTTAAGGAAGAATGGAGGAAAGGAGGAAGGACAAGATAGGTGGAAATGGTGGAGTAGCGCGATATTAGTGACATGACATCGTGAAGTCGGTAAAGTGTTTGGAATTTGACGAAAAATTACAGTTTTCGATCCTTGAAGAGTCTGAATCGTTGCCAAAAGTGTGTAAAATTAACAAGGAACTTAAGGAAAGTTCGCCTCTTACGGGGGGAACTACCAAAGTGTTACGCTCACTTATTAATGAAACTCTACCCCATTTTGGGGGCAGACGGTTAATTGTTTAAAAGACACGAACAATTAAAGTTAGTCACTCCTTACATTCTGAAGAATAACAAACTCACACAGAAATGGTTAGCCCTGTGGTTGAACACGACTCTAAAACTAGAGGTCCCCGGTTCAAATCCTTGACTTCTAATATTTCTTTTTAATGACAGTTTCTTTCGTCTTGAGTATCTTTTACAGCTGTGCTTTAGTCGTTGCATTTATTAATAATTCATTACATACGCTGCACTTTTTATAGAATTTAAATAATATTTACGATCCCGGTTCATACATTAACATCGCTACGGCATCATAAAACACGCGCTTATTTTTTATTACAACAGCAAATTTGTATATAACATGAAGATATATAAATAATATCAAAACTCAAATTGTAAGAAATAATTGTGTGCAATGTTAAGAAAGTATACGATGCTGTAACGATGTTAATGTATGTATTCAATGGAAAACATAATTTAAATTCTATAAAAAGTGCAGCGTATATAATGAATTATAATATGTAGTTAAAAAGAAACAAACTACCATTTAAAAAAAAATGTTAGGAATCAAGGATTTAAACCCTGCACCTTCAGATTGCAGGTCATGCGTTTAACCACGGAACTAACCATTTCCACCTGAGTTTTTTAAACTTCGCAATGTAAGGAGTAACTAATTTTCATTGTTAATATCTTTTAAACAATTAGCCGCCTATCCCCAACATAGGGTATAGACGTATTCAGCTCGACGAGCGTAACACTTGGGTAGTTTCCCTCGTTAGAAAGTTAAAAAGTTTCCTTACGACGTATGAATTCGACAAGATAGCGACGAAGGTTCTAAAGTACGGCAGTCGAAGGGTGATAAGATACACTGGAAGAGCGAGATTCCACGTTTCTCGTTGTTTCCAAAATAATTAAACCGACATCACATCACCAGGTAGCGGTACACCTACGCGAAGGGCGGCGGAGACGCAAGCATTCGGTTCGTCTACTTGCCAGTTTCGTCGGTTCGAAGCCTCAAAGCCACGATTAGGTGACGATTGTGTACGAAAACGACCATACGACGTGGTATCCGCGAGGATTAATAACGCTCCACGATAGAGTTAATAATTAGTTTACAACGGTTAGCAGCGCGTGGTTAACAATTAGAAACTCGACGTGCACGAGTGTCGGCCGCCTGTACCCTGATCGAAATGATCGAATGAAGGAAGATGACAATGATAGTCCCGGCAGTGACGATTTGCGCCAGCCACTAGCATGTGTATCAAGACAATAAACACTAGCAGCACTTCGCTTGATTCGTCTGGTATCGCGATCGACGGTGCTGCGATCGTTCCTCCTGGCCCCTGTGCCATAATCGCCAGATCAAACGAAACTACGATGCCAGATTTCAAAATAAAATAATTTCTTAGACATTTTAGTCAACTAATATTGATGATATCTTTACTCCAAGCTAAGAGAACCGTCATGGATCACCATCGATCGCGTTTAACGACGAATACGAACGAAACGGTGACGATGACGGTAACATTAGTGCCAGTAGTTAGTAACGGTAGTAACGTCTACGGTTAGCACAGATTAAACTGGGACTAGGCTGGCTGTAGTTAGATCCTCGTTAATCTCGTTTAATTTAAAGCGCTTACTAGTTTAGTCGTTGTTAGTTAATTACCTTGGTAAATAAGTAATTAGGCGTTAACTAGCGGTAGTCAGGAGTAACGTGGTAAAACTGTTATTAATATTAGGTAACACACTATAAAAGAAGTCTTTCTGGGTTGATCTCGGTGTTTCCTTAATTACAGTTTTTATAGTCCTCATACAAGTTTCTCCTTTCAATATTTTGTTCTTCCTGTTTTTGCCTTCCAGCCCGGTAGGTCCGTCAACTTATCGCCTCTCCAAGCAAGGTTTTATACGATCATCTCGTTCGGTCTTATTCAAAAAAGTACGAAGTAACCAGTGAACACTATACAGTTAGATCCGCTATTGATACGCGACATTGGCTCTGCCTATCGCCGCCCTGCTTTCAGGTATTCTACCTATCTACCGACCTACCTATCCTACCTACCTGATTACGAGACCTGTCTTGTCTATCTTGTCTAATCGGACGACGAACGACGCATGGATGATGCCTTGCGAACGACTCATTGCCAGATCAGTTGTTGGTGACTCGAAAAATAATACATTAGACCACTTTAAAATGCTACAAAATGAAGTTTAAACACTTAGGCCAGATAGGTTCCTGTCATCCTACTTTACAGGGTGATATAATTCAACGAATAAGAGTTTCTTGAGCAAAGAGTTCTAGATTTATGACAAATCAAGAAATAGAAGGCCATTTTTCTAGGCCAATTTTCCCACAGCTTTTCGTTGCAAATATAAATAATCTTTAAAAAGATCTTAAGCTAGGCGTAAAATCTGGCACCAAGGCATTCTACTTGTCTCCTCTCCTCTCCTCGTTCTAGACGCGACAACGCGTGTTACATCTAATGTACATTTTTAATTAGTATGTCCGCTAATCACCGACGTTTCTCGTTTTCTTTGTGCCAAACGCGTGCCTTTCCTCGAGATTAGTCGTCGTAAATGCTTAACACGATATCGATAATACAATAGGTAATACGATTCTATTTTATTTATCGTTAAATTGTATGCTAGTTTATACGATACGACGCGCCGATCTCTTCGTCCGACGAAGAACGAAAGAGAGGGAGAAAAGAGTTGATCATAATCTGAAATCGAACATGCCATTATCATCGTCATCATCATCCTTACACGTCGTTCGTCAATAAATTCATGTTACACGTTTTTTTTGTTCTTGTTGGTGTCGTTTTATGTTGTTCATTCGTTTGTTAAGTAATCAAAATCGCACGGCGAATAGTCTCGTTTTGTATAATATGTGTAATGTATGTATGTATAATACGTACGCCCTGTTAATTAGGTTGTCACTATATAACACGTTACACGTTCCTATATACAATCATAGCAACACAGCGTATCTGTCGATCAATGGCTTAATCAATGGCTTAATTAATTTACGATTTGCTCAGGCCGATGCACGCATTTTTCATCGATATCCTTTTTATACACAACATGCATATGTAAATATGTGTAATACATATGTGATGCACCTACGGAGTGCTCAAATGGTTTCTTATAGCTTCTTTGCTTCTTTCTTTGTTCGAGGAACTACGTTCTTTTTTTTTTTTTATCCATTGTCGACGCCTCGCATCACGAAGAATATAGATTCTGATCGAAAGTTTTGTCTTTGGGAAGATTCTTGGAGTGAAATTCCATTCTCAATATGATGAAAAGTTACAATTCGTGTGTATAGAATCATCGCCACTTCGCACCCATGTCTGAACACTTGGGTCGCGTGGCTGGTTGCTACTATGAAGGGGCCAACATTGGGATAAGTTCAATTAAAGTGAAAAGTAACATCGAGGACAGAGATTAATTCTCAAAATTGTGTCAAAGTTAGAGTTGAAATTATTTCCAGAATTGAAGTAAAGTGTGAAGAAAATTAATTGACAAAGAAAACAGCCACGAGACTCAAGAGAAACATTGTTCCTTCAAGTTAAATGAAATTCACCATCGGATGTGAAGCAGCACTGGTATCCACGCGACTAATAGGAGTTTTCTTTACAAATTAAGCCGTTACCGTTTAATTATTGCACATTGAACAAACGATTACGAATGCACATTATACATGTCCCTTTTTTCACGCTTCAGTTTTCTTTTTTTCAGAAGTATATTCACTCGTGTGTGCTTCACCGTTTCATTTGTTTATATATATATATATATTTATATGTTTCTCTCATTTTTAGTGCCTACTTATTGTTAATCAAGGAGGAATGTAGTCGTAGTGGTCGCATTGGGTTGAGCGAGATAAAGAATCGTTCGAGCGAGCCGGCACGTTCATCGTCCGGTGTACAACTAATAATTGAACAGGAGACTTAATTGCTCCGATGAAAGTTCGGACATGCTAACGATTATTTAACAATTCGTTTCACTGACATTAACTGAACGAAATTATTCGTTGAATAAATCTCTTCGCCTTGTCTCGCGACTCTGATGTCATTAAATCAACGTTAACTTTAATAATGTTCCAACGAAATTAAAACGATAAATACGTCCGTTTTTTCATCGAAAGCAAGAAGAGTCCGAGGGCCAGTGAAAGGCCTCGTTGTCCTCGGAGGCACAGGTTGCACGTTCGATGATTCGATTACAAATCTGGATCAAGCATAAACCAGTCAGCGTTTTCAATCAGAGAAACTGAACCAACCGTTTGGTACTTCCCTATTCTTAATCCTGCCTATACATATATCTCTTTTCTCATTCTCCCGAAACCCTCACACGAGAATAATTTAACCGCGTTATCCTAAAATAACGATCCTTAAACGTTACGACTTCCAAAGCGTACACTAATTACGTTTAATCATTTTTTTCCTTTCACAGAGCTACAATGCCGCGTGTCCGTGTTACGGCCACCCGTTATTATCGCGCGTTTACCTATATTGTTAGCGAGATATGATCATCCACGATAGAACGATACTTTTCTTTTTAATATAATATAATAATAAAGATCGTCTGAATAAATGACTCGTCAATATTTCACGCGTGATCCGTATCGAATATACATCATATATATATATACATATATAATATACATATATATATTTGCGTGTATAATAATAAGTTATATATATATATTTTTAGTACGGAGCTCTATGTATAACGATTTTCGTCCTTCATGTTGGGGATATTCAATTCCTTACGATAATTACTCTATTTATATCGTTTCTCGCGTGGTCCGCCATTGATGGAACAGGGGCATTATCGTTCACGATTACGGATTTCACTGGTACTGCCCCTTCCGATTAAAGACGGCAAGGACCACGGCAAAAATTTTATAATTTTATAAGGCCCAAATATTGTGCGCTACCTTTAGTTCGACGATGGAAAGTACGCGAAGTGATCGCGAAAGCTTGGAACGCTTGGACGCGCGTCTGGGCTCAGTTTCTCCGATTTATTCTGTTGGCCGAGCGGAAGTCTGGCGTTCAAGATTGCGACTAACTCATGCTTGACCCATTACCACACGCGGACAAAACACGACGTTGTTCTTCGTCGGAACGATCAAGTCTATAGTGGCTGCAAGATGCTGTCCCCGGTTGGTCGGCGTTGGCAGGCTCGTATTTGGCACACCCTAAACTCTCCGCTACGTTCACCGACGATACACCAGGCCAGTCGGTAGATCTATCTCGCTGAACACCAGCCTCGAAGCCTTCTGGCTATCCGGTAGGCGGACTAGAGGTTAGAATCCGACTCGAAATCTTTTCAAATACACACGTGTCCTTGCTTCAGTCGGTTAGCACAGACCACGGACGACGAAAAGCGCGACGATTCGACAAACGGTTGATCGTCAACCGGTAGCTCCTCTTTTCGGTCCTGCTCGCGTTTCTCTTCTCAGCACTCGACTCCCTAGGCGACACCCCCTAAGGGATGACCATAGAGAACAACGCCTGTCCGGTCAGGCTACTACGCCGGCCCGTGGGCCAGTCTTCGTGCTACACCCTCTGGAATGCCTTGCCAATGCAGAATTTCTGTCTCTTCTAGCTCTCCACGGAAGCAACGGGCTCAGGTAGCGCTGCCCCGCGCCATAGAGTCGTTGTCGTCGCTCCTCCGATGACGATTGTTCGACGACCGACGGTATCCGTCGGTCCCGACCACGTTGTCGCTGTTGCTGGTGGTGCTGCTGACAGATACAGTGTCTTCCGTGTCTGGGTCCGCCCCAGAGGGCACCAGCATGGTAAGTGGCGACGAAGACGACGAGGAGGAGGAGGATGAGGACGAGGTTGAGGGAGGAGAGGAGAAGGATGCGTTGCCTCGATGGTTGGTGAGGTTGCCCGCCGCTTTAGGGCGCTGTCGTCGTGGTGTAAGCGTAGGCGTTTGAGACTTGCCCGGAGCTTTGCCCGTCGTCGGCGACGACGTCGACGTGGATGCAACGCGCTCGTACGTCGACGACGACGCCGTCGTTGTTCCAGAGGGCAGCTGGTACCTGTCTGTAGGCACAGCTTGTTGTAGTTGCATTCCGACACGGAGGTCGTCCCTCTGTCGTTGTACTGGCTGCTGGGATTTTTGCAGGCTCCGTTGTGCTTTCCTGGCCACGTTGGACCCGCTTCTGGTGTTGGCGGACGAGGAAGAAGACGAGGATGACAGGGGGTAGGCGGTGCTGGTGACCGTTGCACCAGCTGAGCTGGTAGTTGTAACCGCTGATAGAGCTGCTTCCGGTGCACCGTCAGCCATCGGTGACCCCGCAGCGCTCGATAGGCCGCGTAGGTGAGACTCAGGAACAACGACTGGAGGACGTTGCTGCTCGTTGCTGCCCAAATCGCCAGCGCAGCCGTAATCGTAGCTGCAGCATAGCTGCCCGTCCTACGGAGAGGTTCGTTGGACACTGGGTTAGCCAACGACGGAACCAACGAACCAACCGGCTTTTGTTGTTCGTTTTGTTTTCTTTCGCCTTCTTCCGTATTCACGGGACACTCGTCCTCTCTCGAAACGAAAAGTCTTGGCGTTGCGATTGCGTGCATATCTTTTTTTTTTTTTTTTGGGTGCGTTGTGCGGTACATGAGGGGGCAAGAGATGACCAGAAGCGAAACATTGATACAGTGCCCAATTATACGAAACACCCTCTACTGTTCGTAGTGGAATAGTATTTAATCGAATTTAATGTGTTTTTTCATAAATTTTGAAAAGAGACAAGTATTCAAATTTGGCAACTATCTGAAACACCGTATCTAAAGGTGTACAAGTGTCGTTTGAAAAAATTGGATGCACCATTTTTGCGTGAAATTGTACCTTTGAACGTGCACAGCCGTACAGCGATTCTAGTGACTGAAAGTGACCGATATGTTGGTAAATTTGAACGAGAAAACTAAACAGGTCATCCTTATCGGAACGCAACGTGACTCCAAGACTTTTCGCGTCGCGGAAGGGTTAATTTAGGTAATCCTCCACATAGTATGTAATTCATTGTTTCGTTGAAACAGCACACGGTGTGTTCCGCAGTGGAGATAGGATATCCACGTGAAAATCCGTCGTTCGCCCGTTTCCTTTCTTCATGTCCGGTACGATACCTTTCTCTTTTCATCGTGACGATCGATAATGCATTGCTTTACGATCACAATTACAAGAAATCGACTCATGACAATCATGCTCTGACATTCGGGGGACAAAACAATGAATTTCCATAGTATGTATCTGACACCTGAATACAACGTGTCTGGGTTTCCACTACTTTCCGTCACGATTCTGGTAATATAATCGAATTTCAATCATTACACTACAAATTTTCAAAATTATGCTAACGCATTGACTGCTGTTGAATGTCAGCGGTGACCAGTACTATCAATTATAATCAAATAAAATTTTATATATGTATATTACATGTTAATTTTATGAATCTTACATGTTAAGTTGAAAGATAAAATAATTGTATTCTGCATATAGTAGACTTTTTATATTATTATCTGATGGACTTAAGCTTCGTATCTGAATAAATATGTAACTTTCAATATTTTTTACAATGCTTTATGCCAGAATCGTTGACGGACAATATTCGATAGACAGAGAGAAAGAGACTCTTGGTGCTTCTATCGAATCTCGAATGCAGATCAGAGGAGGGTGCAAAAGAGGCTCAAGTGTAACGAAACCATAATTGAAATAAAAAAGAAGATCGAAATAAAAGAGAAACGAACCAAAATGCAATCTGTGTGTTCGCTCGTGTGCGTGTGCGTGCGTCTGTCACCACGTGCGCCGTGCGCCCCGACCGATACCAATTTCAAATCCTTATATTTTTTTTTCCTCTCATATTTTATCATCAATGACGGTGTATCATCGAATGTGCCCGAATCAAATGACCCGTGTTGCTTGAAATTACTTGAATCGTTTAGCCAGAAGAGCGTGAGGTGAGTCGGTGCATGCGAATCTTTGTAAACGTGCAGTCAGCCATTAAGTACCAAGATGGAGGATCGTAAGTATCTTGATCGATCGATCGACAATCGTTTAATTACATTCGAAATAAAAATGAACAGATTATCGGTCGATGAAAGAAAGCGTAATTTTTGTATTACTGAAAATAATACAAAAATCCAGCGAATAGCAGTGTTATTCAAATTAAAAATGCAATTGAACAATTGTTGATACGTCGATCAAGAACAGTTTTTGTAAGATTTCAATGAAACATGCGACGTGCTCGCGTGACCCACAAATTGGGAAACCGGGGTCAATACAGTCTGGTGACCAGCGTGCGGCGAATAACGAACGCCAGAGACTTTTCTACGTATCAGGTTACACGCAGATCACTACTATGTAGAATCTAAATCAACGGTACACAGAATAAAGTAAAACTAAAAGAAAAATAAGATAGAATCAAGCACCAGTAGGGTGATTCATGGACGTAAGAATCTATGGACGAAGCCCAAAGTCTATCTCTATTAGAAGACGAGTGGAAGGTGGCTCCATCTACGCCACCGTAACTCCGGAGAAGCCAGTGGCTCCATCTACGCCACCGTAACTCCGGAGAAGCCAGTGGCTCCACCTACGCCACCGTAACTCGAAGAAGCCGATGGCTCCACCTACGCCACCTTAACTCCTGCTATACCAGAAGCAGATAGCAAATCCTCCGAATGCCTTACGAACACTGGCTCTGTTCACATATTCTTACGTTCATGGGGTGGCTTCGAAGAGCTAAGGCCACCCGAAGCAGGCAAAAGGAAAACGAAAGCACTCGAGCTCGTGATTTAGTCATGGACAATAAACAATAACAGTAAGAAGAGAGACATTAATTAAAAAAGAAGAATAGGCGGGTAGAAGAGATTATAGGTGAGGTAGAAGTGACGTGATTACCGATGCACACAACACGCGCTATTGCTCACCAATTGGGCGCAGTACGGCACCTGCAAGGATACCCATCGTTAGGCTAGTCAGGTTAGTCGTTCACGAGCAATGTGTCAATGTAAATATGTGTATATATATTATATATGTGTGTGTGTGTGTATGTATGTGTGTGTATAGTGATGGGGTTAAACAATTTCGCAGCATGTTTGTACAGCACTCGTTTCGCTCTTTCGTGTTTGCGTAGCACATTGACCCATTTCGTCTGGTCGATCCATTTAAATCATTTTTGTTAATCATACTTTCAGTTCAAAATTAGAAATTAATGATTCAATTTTTAAATCTAGTAAAATACTTCTAGGTATCCCTAGACGTGATTCAAGTAACTTCTCGGAAATCTTGTTTCATGTAACAGATTGTTTAAAGCTTTTTTCTTTTGTTACTCAATAATAGCGAATGGATCGACGAAAACGAGGGTATGTTACACGCTATGAAGTTGCTTTCGCTTTTGTTACGAGGCAAATGCGTATATGTAGAATACGATCCATGCAGGGCCGACCCGAAGCAGTGAGAGATTTTCAACATTGAGCCATAGTTCTTGTGGAGATCGATTGAAATTGATCAGAGTTTCGTTCTCTTTCTTTTTTTTTTTTGACGTTCGATCGTCTACATTTTTCGCGGCAGTGTTCAATCAGCCCGTTAATTTCAGTACGAAGTATTGGTTCCTTTGATTAACAAAAGAAAGCCCTTCAAGAAGGCTTCTCTAGGAAAAATGGCAATATGGTGGAAAGAGACCCCGCCTTCCTCTATCGACTTTCTCCCTAGGGAAGTCTACCATGCTCGACACTGTACAATTCTATTTTAACGATGGTACAAAGTCATCGATGCTGTCCAAGAAACCAATAAATCGCATCGATCGATCAAGATGCATCGAAAACAAATTGGTCGCGAAAGCTGTATTGTTTTCGTCCAAGCTATTTAACACCTGGTTCATACAGTGAGCGAGGGTCAAATAAAAAAAAAAAAGAACAGACTGTACGATTGGTTAAATCAATCACTACAGAAATAATAATAACGACAATAATAATGATTCTCGTTTCTACGTTACGGAAGAGAGTGTAATTACTCTGATCATTGGAGAGACATGCAAAACAGTACGTATATATATATATATACGGTGCTGAGCTTAAAATCTTCTTTTTCTCCGTACAGTATACGTGAAATACTAATAAATAATATGAACACTGCCGCGTGCAAGGCAGCCAACGAAATAAAATAGTACACATAATCTAAAGAAAAATATTAAGGCTAGCTTAGGGACGCCCCCGAACGTGTCGCTGAACGCTAGTACCTCCAGAACAAAGATTTTGGAATAATTTACATGTGGTGAGTACAGCTTCAGGTCGCATTATGACAAAGACTAGCATCACGCAATGGTAGTTCGTGCTGAGAGAATAATTTTTTTTGTTCAGATTATGTTTGATCTAAGTTAGTCTGGGTGAGGATAAGTTTAAGATGAGCTAAATGATACTAATTAGGATAGCGTCAATCAATTTTTCTCTCAACGTACGAAATACCAAAAATTGAACGCAAATAGCTTCGCAATGTTGACTCGCGTTATACACACCGCAAAAATAAATGGCATACTGAAAACAAAATCACAGTCAGCACGGTAAATACCTTGTAATTGTACAAGGATTACCTAGTGACATGGTAAAAAAAAAATGGCAGATAGACGAAAAAAGATAGAAAGAAAGAAAGAGCGAGAGAGAGAGAACAACGGTATACATATGGCTAAGTGGTGTGTGGCTTCCTTGTACACGTGGCGGACGAATCATTTTGTAAATGTTAAGATAAGTGCGATGACTAGTCCATTGTCCTAACATAATCTGATAAAAAAAGAAATTATTGGTATTATAAACACCTTTCGATTCTCTGGAACTCGTTGCAAATAAAAATGTTAAAATTGAGTATCCGAACTCCTTTACACATAATAGAAAAATATTTATGATTATTGTTTGATCAAGTTAGTTACACGAATGGTTCACTGCTGCCCATGCAACACGCAAGCGATGTTAATTAAAATTCGTTACAAAGAAAGCATGTACGCAAAACGGGGAATAGAAATATAGAAAGAAAGTTAAAGATGAAGAAAAAGGATATTGAATGATCCGCCACGTGTAACAGAATGTACACTGATTTTCATTTTTCACGATGGACGCCTGCCGCACAGCAACTGGTCGCACCTCGACGTGACACAGTGAGCGCAACTGTTCAAATACATGTATGTACATCACAGATTCACGGCTAAATAAAGGCGATACTTAACATTTCTTTGTTTTTCTTCATTTACTGACCTTGAGCTCTTGATTTCGCGCGAAAAGAGAGCGCGACGAGAAGAAACGCGTGGCTAGAATTTTTCTATAATGAGTGGAGGATCGGGCCATCGTTTATTCTCCGTCATTCGCCTCTCTCTTCCCTCACGAACCCCCCTATCCTATCCGAATCCTGTGAGACCGACGACTCTTCGGCCCCTCGACGCGTCGAGACCTGACGCCCTCCTTACCTTGCACTCGCACGTGGTGCACTTGTCATGGGGATCCTGCCAGGAGCTGCCACTGTCATGAACGATGCCGGAGTAACTGCAAGGCCTTGGACGTGTCAACATTGAGAGAGAAGTACCATTTCCGGGTAGTTCTCTCGCGCATGGATCGTCCTCGCAACGCGGACAACAGTCCCCGTCCTCCGTAACGGGATTCGAACAGCTAACCGGTGGACACTCCATCTGCCAGCAGTCTATTTCACCGTACTGTAACCAGCCAGAGGGGTGATCGTCACCGAAATTCAAATAAAACATGATTTGAAACTTAAATTGTCGAGGTTTATCATCGTTACCAGGCATTCGCAAGTCTGACACTGGTATATCCATCGTTCACCGCTCCTGAAGACTAGGTGATGAAGCTCCTGATGCCTGCAAGAGGCTGCAGGATCGCACTGAGGACAGCATTTGTCCCTGTGACTTCCAGGGGCGCTGCAGTCGCAAACGGGATCCCTACAGGTGATGACCCCGTCCTTGCAAGTACATCTTCTGCAAGGATTACCGGCTGGTGCCAGAGTCTCACCGTTTTTAACCTCTTGATTTTCGAACAAACAACCTGTGTAAATCAATGCAAACGTCCATTACTACATAACGATTCGTTTTACGATAAGTATCGACGAGAAACAAAAGTACACTCACTCAATCTACACTCTTCCGCGGTGTGATTGTCCTCCTGAGGCGGGCATACGCACTCGTATCCACCCTCGGTGTTGACGCACTTAGCGCTAGGGTGACACGTGTGCCTCCTCTCGATCGTTTGATCGTTACACTCGTCGATATCGAGACACTGGGTGCCTTGGGTGCTGTCGTGAAGGGCGCTTCTGTAACCGGGTTTGCAGCGGCAATAATACCATCCAGGCATATTGAAACAAGTTGACGACTGATGACAACGATGAAGATCGCTCGCGCACTCGTCCAGATCGAGCTCGCAACTGTTGCCTATGTAACCACGGCGACATGAACATTTTCCTGGCGCCACGCATTCGCCACCGTTCTGACAGGTCTGATTGCAGACCGCTGAAGAAAGCGGAAAAGAAGAGAAGAGGTTTTTAGTTGAAGCTTTGTCGATGCGAACCATTAGGACGGACGGTAGTAGTAGTAGTAGTAAAAGGAACGAGCAAGTGATAAAAAATGAAGCAAGGAAATGGAATACTGTACGTTTGCAGGTGTAGCCATCGCCAGTGTAGCCGTCCTTGCAGATGCAATAGTAACTGCCCGCGGTGTTCACACAGGTCGCGTGTTGGTCGCACGTGTGGTGGCCAGTCGCACACTCGTCGAGTTCGGCGCAGTTGAATTTGTCCACTCTATGGTAGCCCGGAAGACACTCGCACGTGTACGAGCCGATCACGTTCACGCATTTTGTATTAGCGTTGCAGTGATGACCTTCCGAGCCACCTTGTTGTTTACACTCGTCTATGTCTGTGGTGTCAACAGGTTAACCAGATCAGCATTGGTCGTTGGTTAATTTGTACGGTGCCATACAGGATGCTTCATTTTGTTCGCGTGAACTATGGGGGACAATTGCTTTTTGATACTTTCAATAATTTGAATCTATCTTGTCCGCGAGCAGGAATCCAACAGACTCGTTTTTAACCGGTGAGACAGGGATGATCATTTAGATTGAGGATTACAGGATCTAATTTAACTCTGACCGACGTATATCAGACCCCAGCTCACCGCAACTACACCGATCAACTCACAGGGCACCTGTGGATCCCACTCTTGGACTCTGCGACAGCACTCAAGCGATTAACATGCTCCAAGCAGTTAATAATAATGAAACACCCTGTATAAGCATTGAAACACCTTGGTTAGGTTACAGAGTTGCGATTGTCGCTGATTCAGGCGATTCGCAATTTGTTTAACAAGAAACACGAGGCATGTAATCGCAACTATGTAACCGCGTTCCTTGACAAGAAATGGCAAGAAAATCGATCCGGTGGCGCACCATTCGATCGGATACATAGATTTGTTAATTGCACAGGTAGAGAAAAAGTTAGAGATCAATTAGGTACCGTGACAGTTATGACCGTCCCCTTGGAAACCAATATCGCAGTGGCAGGCGTACGTTGTCTGCAGGTTCAGGCAGGATGCATTAGCGTGACACTTGTGGCCCTTCGCGCAGTAGTCCACCCCTGGTTAAATTTGGTTAGCAAAGGCGAATGCAGAGACAGTTAGAACATTCTATTAGCGATTTAGTAGTTTTGTTCAGCGGTAAAAGGCGATCGGAGTCGCTTTTCAGCAATCGCCCCTTTTTTTAGTTAAGTAGTAAACTGGCATGCTTGCCATTCGGTGAGGGGATCAGTCGAGAAACAGAGTAGGGAATAGTTTATTCAGAGGACATTTTGATACAACCAAATGACATAGAATGACATGCATCGATTTTTTTTTTGTTCGATATTTAATGAACTCTATTTGGGTCTAAACGCTACAACCCTTTATTAGCTTTCTTTAAATGAAAATGTTATGAGAGTTATGACGAAGCAATGAACGTACCTGGGCAGAATTTGCAGCATTCCTCGGCTACGCTGATCTGTTCGCTAGGAGGACAAGGCAATGGCGGACATCTGGTTTCCGTGTCAAATCTCTGGCAAGTGAAACTTCCGTCGAAACAGTCGCACTCGACGCACTGTTTCGGCGAGACTTTCTCGCCGTGATCGTAAATCACGCCATGCAAGTAACATTGTTCTGCAGACAACGAGCAATGTTCGAAATTAATTGGAATCGAGAGAAATGTTGGTTTTAGCGAAACACATAAATATTTAGAATTTCAATTCCCAAGTTTCCCCGCGAATCCATTTGTCATTATCATTAATTAATTATTTAATCGTCATTTGTTCGACCTAACTCTACAGTCGCTTCGAGTAGCGAAAATGTTAATCTCCTTAGAGCCCCAAATTCTAAAACCGCTATGAAGCTTATAAGCATATTCCAAGCAACGTTTCATGATTCTGTATTAGTGATGAGCTTACTCAAACAGATCGGACAGCACTGTCCTTGAGGAATGACAGGATTCTTGCAAGTGACAGCAGCACAGGGCGTTGGTCGGCACTCGATTTCACCATGGACACAGGAACACTGTTGGCAACCCTTTTCCCATGTGGCGCCGTCCTCGTGTACCGTGCCGTTTGCCCTGCACGATTTTTGGCACTCGCACTCCTCCACTCTGCTTATTCTGCCCTCTGCAGCGGCTAGCTAAAAGGAATGATGTCAGTGAGCTGGAAGGAACCCCAGGCTACGCGTCTACCGTGCACGTTGTACTCACTCTACGCGATAGTTCGTTCAGATTATGCATCAGCTGGTCGATCGTGTTTTGCAGTATAGAAAATTGACCGCAGGTGGGACAGGACGAATCGAGTTGGGGACACTGTGAAAGATAGCCATGGGGGCCGGGTATCAACTTCACATCCTGTAGAGCACCCTATGAAAATCGTATAAACTTGTCTCACTCGACGGTAAATGACCGCTTTACGATAGGATAAGCGATACATAAATAATATACATATATGAAATAATTGATGAGAAACCAAGAATATACCGTTGGTTAGCCTTTTTTAATATTTAAGTAAGTTAAGGAAAGGAAAAAAAGAAGACGTTTGACAAGACGAGGCAGGCCGTAATTGCAGATGTCCTCGTGAAAAATCATCGTTGACACTGCACCAGATAAAATTGGGTAAAGGGGATAGGGAAGAGGCAGTCGTACCTTGAAGAGAAAGTGCTTGACGTTTCTCTGTCCTACCCAGAGCTGAAGTTCAGGCAGAGTGAAATTTGTGTCAGGTGGTCCAGGCCTGAGCAACCGCCTGTACAATGGATGACAGTCGACGAGCAGCTCGACCTGCGAGCCGCTTACACTTAGGGCGACCCTGTGCCAGGTCCCGTCGGCCAGTCGGAAAGGAAACGTCTCCTCGTGGACCTTCCCGTCGCGACGGGATACGTAATGAAGTCGAAGCTCGTTCTTACGACCGCTGCTCTGCAGCTCCAAATATCTACAAAATAATTGTGTTTGTCCATATTATCCTAACAAATGTCCTACTTATTCCCTTTTTTTTTTCTAACTTTCTACGTAATAGTTTCGCTTATTGGGATCTACCGGTACGCATCCTGGTGACACAATTAGGCGGATAATTAACTGCATGAATTACTGTATAACTACATAATCGAATAACTTAACAGACCGTGCAATTCAATAACGCGGTTACAGAGTGTGGTACACGTTTGTAGATCGATTAGAACCGGTTTCGAGCTGTTAATTGAAACGTGTATATGGTATTAAATAGATTACGTGATTGAATCAGAAGGGAGTGGGATTGCGTGTAAGCATCGCGATATCAATTTTAAGCTTAACATAGATCACCCGCTAACCCTAACACGAAACTGAGCGAGATTATTCGATTGTCCTCGTTAATAAACGATACTGAAATTCCAATAGGTCATTATCATGCGTACATATGTGAATCGGTAATTTAATCTAACGCTTCGTTCGAAAATGGTAATAATCTCTGTGGCATGATTTATGGATGTGAAAAAGCACTAAATAAACATTTAATTCCGCTTAAACTGGCCGTGGTTTCTGCTCAGCGGAGCGTGTTAATTACCGTCTAATACGCGGACACGTAGATGCATGCATCCAATTTGTGTCAGCCAGGTCAAAACGACTAGACTGCTCTACTCACGTGGCAGCAGAGGGTGCGACTACTTTCGGGTTAAGTGTTCTCCTTTCGTCCCGGCTCAACAATTGACACAGTAACTTCCTTAACGTTACCTTTCTTACCTTTTTCACTTCGTTCGTACCTTTAAAGCCTTCGGTAATTCGTTTCCCGATCGTAATTACGTTCGACGACGCTCGATACGCTTTTACCTATCTTTTCAAAGACACTTGGAAGTCTAAGATTGTGACGCTATCAAGAAGCAGGGACAGAGTGGGAAAATTTTCAACCAGGATAAGGAATTTAACGTCGCATTTCTATTCGCGGATAGTTACAGAATTACGGTGTTGTTCGTGGCGGACGAGGAATGAAATTACACGTGGTCCATACTTATTGTTTCCATGCGAAAAGGCGACGATCGTCCCGGAATTGGTCTCCTCTTGTTTCAAAGCGGCTGCTATAGTGAATTCCGGAACCCGCCGGAGTAGCGTGACCGCACGTTCGAAGCTCGTCTGGTTCAGTCGCAGCTCCCTCTCCTCGCCTGAAGTAGTAAAACTCCATCATTTCTCCGCCCGGAGCATTTTTTATTACGTTACATCGTTATAGGCAGAAATTTTCCTACGTTTACGTTTCTAACCGTAAGCTGCACGAGCATTGTGATCATTACACTAAGAAAATTACTGGAAAAATATTTTTTATTATACTATAATAAAAAGCTGAATTAATATAATCGTCAGAATCAAATCGATTCCGTGAAATTCCAGAACATTGTTCTACTCGACGACAAAACAATTCTCGTGGATGTAGGTCAACCGAAATTTTTGCTGGGTCGCATCGATTTGTCCGATTCACGGTTCGTGCTCGCACGGTTACGTAATCGTAGCCACATGGAAATTCGATTGGCCACAGTGCCTGGCTTTATTACGTTCCTAACAATTCCAACAGATTTTGATACTATCTCGAAATATTTTGCCGTTGAATAAAAGGCAATGACACAAATCTAGGTAACCTAACTAAAAAGGACCTAATAAATGTCCAACAAATCCCAATTTATTTCTTCGAAAAACAGAGACCTAACTTAACTTAAGGAATCATAACCCAACCCGACAGTCGTAACAAAGGTAAGAAGGTCCCGCAAAAGTAACACTACACCCGGTGTATGCAACAAACTGTGCGCCATTAGGTCGCATCAAACACAGGCGATAAAGTTTCTCCTTGTCCTTCGATTAAGCACGCACGTCGCGACATTAATTGCTTCGACTTGTCGCGCCACTGAACCGTGTAATCCACGAGCATGATCCTGCTGCAACTGCAGCCAAGGAGAAAAAAAAGGTGGTACGCCAAAGGTGCACACGTTCCTTGCGCTGGCCAGGCTTCTCCTCGCGAGCCTCGAGTTTCAGCCACGCCGCGAGCTTAATAAAGTAACTGGAAACCATCGGAAGGGTCCACAACGAGCCGCCCAACGTGACTTCGAGGACCATCGAACACGTTCAACGCTAATTATCCACGTCCACGCTTCGTTAGGATGTAATGGACGAAACGGAAACCGTCCACAACCACCAGCCGTGTCGTAATCGTTCTTCGTCAAGTGGCACACGTATCGAAATTTCTTTTTAACCGGGAGGATACGATGGAGGGATGGGGGAAATGTCGAAGGGAAATTCGAGTGCTTAACGATGAAAAGAAAATGTTGCAGCTTTGTTAACCATGAAACTGAACTCAATAAATAGTTGGTATAGAAAATACAATTTTGTTATCATTCACAACTGCGAACCGTTCCCCATAGATTTCTATTTTCTCAGTGATGCATTACCAATAAATAAATATCGTCCCTGACAGATGATCAATGGAAAAGGAAACATGTTGAAATTGCTAGAGGCTCGCGATAGAAGCCATTGTAATTCTCCTCGAACAAAGGACGAGTATATACATTGGACACGTGTCCAGACTTTTCTCCGTACATGGAAAACAAGATTTCGCGATCCCCTTTTGTAGTTGGATAGGGAAACAGCACCGTTGGTCCTGAAATTGGGTGACCCCTTGGCTCTTCTCCCTCTCTTTAGGGGATTGCTTGATTTCATCTATAGGCTGTTTATTTCCA